>NC_142118.1:2472500-2497500 GCF_056152115.1 Neolamprologus brichardi | reverse complement strand
AATACAAGCATACGGCAGAGAGCTGTTGCTGTATGAGTGGAGCTACTCTTCACTCACACTTTACTCTCGACATCATCAGCACAGCTCACAGTGGCTCTTGCTTACTCACGGAGGTAAGACAGACAACAGAGGGGGGTGTTGGGGATGAAGTGACAGCGGCGGAGAGGGCAGAGAGAAGTTAAAGGGGAAAGGAGGACGGGGAACGAGCTTGAGAGAGATCACGAGAGACAGAAGCGGAGGGAGAGAGAGACAGGGAGGGGGAGGGAGC
This sequence comes from Neolamprologus brichardi, assembly GCF_056152115.1. Taxonomy (NCBI): domain Eukaryota; kingdom Metazoa; phylum Chordata; class Actinopteri; order Cichliformes; family Cichlidae; genus Neolamprologus; species Neolamprologus brichardi. Next base: position 2,497,232 of record NC_142118.1, on the reverse strand, counting down.
TGTGCCAGCGGCCGCAACCGCTCTCTCGCCCAACTCACATCCATGTGTCACCTCACCGTGTTGCAAATTAGGCTACACATGCTCCATGGAGATGTCAGAACATATATCTTGACTGTTGGCTTGAATTTGCATAGGTGCACGGTGGTCATTTTTTATTCAACAAGATTATTTGATGCTACAGCTAGAAATCTGGACATTTCAATAAATAAAGAATTCGATTTTACATTACACATACATATAATGACCGGAGCCACATGTACAAGCATGAACTCATGTCCATGCTTCCATATTTACCTTCAAGTAATAGCGTGACATTTTAGGAAATGTACTTACTGATATTCATGCAGGTTTGAAAAAGCATTTTGTGGTAAGGTGAAGTGATAGCGAGAGCCGGTAGACGGTACAAATGTTGGGACGTAGCCGCTGTTACGTCAGCCACTGGTTTCTGAAGTCCTGTTTTGAAGCCTTGAACGTTTCCATTGTTACCATCTAGGTTTTAAAAAATGGATCTGAAGAGGAGGTCAGATCAGCATGACAGCATGCTAACACTAAGCTAGCCTAGAATCTAGAGTGGAAGCAGCCAGAGCCTGAACGTCAACAGGTAACCATCCGATGAGCAGTCAGGCTGCAGCCTCCCTTTCTACCTGTTCACGTTGCTAAAGCAGAATCACTGCAACGATCGCTTTTTTGTGCCGGTTTTCATCTTTGCTTTGTGCAGCCAGCTTTGTATTCTACTAAGAGAAAGATCTCAGAGACGTGTGTGTGTCCTCATTAGGGATTTGTGTTGGTGTGTGTGTCTGTAGCCTCAGGTTTGTACTGTTAAATGGCGATTATGAAACAGCATGTTTCAGCTATGTTACAGAGTAACATGAAGTAGTGTAATGAATTACTTTTTCCAGGAGTAATTAAGTAACGTACTGCATTACTTATGAATGGTGTACTTTGTAATATGTGTATTAATGACGTTTTTGAGTAAAAACTTTTTATTGCTGCTTAGCAACGATGGTGACTCTCAAAACGGGGCCAATGAGAACCCAATGAAAATCGATAAGCGATATGGAATCGGAATTGCTAAAATCTTATGATTTCCCATTCCTAGTAACCACCGTATCACTGCTTTTTTTTGTTTTTTAAACACTGTATGACCAAAATTTCCCAAACTTAAATTTTTCTTAAATTTCACAAAAACAAGCGAATAATCCCCAAAACTCATCAGTATGTTTTCACAGAACTCGACAGCTAAAATCTTTTTCCCACTTTTATAGGACCGGAAGTCTTTTTGCAGCCACCTGGTGGAGTTCAGGTGCAGTAGGAGGCAACTTTTAAGGCACTTTTGCACTGGCTTAATTTTCCAACCTACTTTTTGAACTGCCTTTGCTAGAGCCAGCATCCAGTTAGCTTAGCAACCCTGAAAAGCCAAAGAGCAAAAATTCCTCCTCTTCCCTAAATTTACTTATTGACGTATCATAGCTTGTATCACCTATCCAACACGTTCTCTCTCCCAAAGCGTAACATTTTACGCTACGTGACAATTCATCGATATGTTACACCCAACACGTCCCTAGATTACGAGATTGGAAAAATGAGGAAACATGAGAACCGTTTGGAATGAATCTGCTCGTGTACATTTTACTTAAATCGCTTTGGAAAACACTATCTAACATCATTAAAGTGCTGGTAAGGTTAGGGATTAGCTTATGGTTAGGGCTGGAATACATGGCTGAAACATGTAGCATCATTCTACTGGATTTCATCCATAATCCGGTACGTAGCATAAGAACGAAGACGGTCACCTGTCGTGTTCCTCAGGAACGCCGCAGGACTTGACAGATCGTCAGGATATTATGCCTCAGGAGTGAGAGCGGGCCGACCTATAATATGGACAAACTGTGCTCTCTCTGTTCCCTGGTTGAAACCAGTTACTTTATTTTTCTTTTTTGGAGTCCCCACTGTTGACTAACAAATGTCTGAAATAAACAGTTTGGCATGAAAGGCATGTATGCATGTTTCAAGCATTAGCCCGAGGTTAGCTAGCAATGAATGTGCTGCTATGACTACATGTTGTGTTTACATGACTCGCCCTGCGGGAGGGTTTTCCAGCGTCTGTGAAAACACAGACATGTTGAGTAATTATGTTATTCTTTTCATTACATCACTGTGTATAGTGAGATGGCAACAAGATTTTTCATAGACCCGAAACAAAATAAATAATAAATACATATATTTATTATTATTCACATATTTAAAGAAAAAATATAAACATTTATTTACAGATATGCATGACGACACATTCCAGTGGCCCCAAAGTGCCACAGCACTAAAAATAACAAAATTAATTTACAAAAACCAATATACATGTACCCTTAAGGCACACGTTTGTGAACAAGGTGCATACACATGACTTGGCGTGATGTTGTCATTCATTTTGAAAAACTACAATCATCCTGGTACCCTCAGTAGTAAATATTAGGGGTGCAACAATACTCATATCGATATTGAACCGTTCGATACAGTGCTTTCGGTTTGGTACGCATATGTGTCGAACAATACACCATTTTAAATTTATTTTATCAACTTTTCTTCTGACGATGCTGTCTGTGTTGAGAGCTCAGTGGATCTGCATTCGACTACTCCGCCTAGGCTGCACTGTCGAGCGCAGAGCCACTGAGCGCAGCACAAGCTAGCAAGACAGAAGCTAAGCTCGTTGCAACATGGCAAATTGAACCTCCCCCACCCTCATTCAGATCTGGCTTTTGGAACTATTTTGGTTTTCATGTGACATATGACCCTGAAGGTAAGCGAGTCATGGACAAAAGTAAAACAGTATGTCGGATGTGCCACGCAATGCTCAATTACATTGGTGGGAACTAGTGCGTTAGCGCAGTTTGCTCGTTAACGTGTTGGCCGTCCAGCCCCACGCACGGGGCGATCCGCGGTAGCTCGTTAATGGAGATTTGCCGTGTTGTGGCGTTAACGTCATTTCAGATTAACGCTGACAGCACTAGTGGGAACACAACGAATATGACTGCACATTTATGCTGACATCATCCTAGTGCAAAGACAAGTGGAAGCAGACAAAAACAACAAGCACGCATGCTACAAACTTTACCCGAGTCATTTAGACAGCCGTTAGCACATGATTCTCCTTATGGGGACCTGATATGTTTAATATGCTGCTGAGAATATACCCCAGAAGAAGCGTGTAGTATAGCTTTTATTTTGGAAAGAGACATTTCTCTGTAATAAACTCTCTTTTCCAAAGATGAGGGATTCCTCGATCAGATAGATTTATTTTTTTATTTTGTTGTTTCAGCAACATTAAATTTAAAAACTGTACTTCTGAGTTAAAATATCTATTTATAATTTTAATAAATGACAAATTAAAAAAGCATGATCATTTTTTTTGTATCAAAAAAATATCGAACTGTGACACCAAAGTATCGAACCGTGAATTTTGTGTATCGTTGCACCCCTAGTAAATATAGTAAATTTCATCCAGATTGATTAAGATGGCCAAGAGGTTAGCTAACAGGCGTGCACTGTAGTAACAGACAAATGACATGATGACACACAGAAGAGACGATAGCAGATTCAGTTACTTTTAGCTAAGCTAAGCCAAATTCTAAAGCTTTCACTACACGCAGTATTTATACAGAAGGCTAATAATTTGAACTTGATATGCAAATATGCTTTTTCTCTTTAAAAAGTTTATATTTCTGCACAGTCAGATTTACAGTGAACTGCCTGCTGTAAGAAATAAGCTGTACACGATACATCATAATAGGCCTGTAATGTTATATTTAAGGAATTCATTGTGGAAAAACAAAAAACTGCCATTAGTAATAAACATATTACTCAATCACTGGCTCCTGTTATTTCACTAATAAATAGTGTTTCAGTCAAAATCCTCCCTCGGAAACCTTGCTGTAATTTGACTTCATTAAATTTGTAATGTTAGGGGAGATCTCATGAAAGGGAAGCACAGAGCCGGGTCTGCCTTGTGATTTCACCCCCCCGCTGCTCAGGAGAAATATGCTCTTTGATGTGCCTGAAAGAAGCAGGATTCCACGTTTTCTTTATAAATTCTTTCATTTGCTATCTAGCTCGCTTTAACAATTTAAAACTAGAGTCACCTCGAGCTGCGCTCAGGGACGACGAGCACACGATTCACTATTTATAATTGTTTGTTTCTCTCTCTCCCTCTACCTCGCTCGCTCCCTCTCACTCAGTTTCTTTCCCGGCCCGTGTCTCTAACGCAGCTCCGTGTTTGGAGGCAGGTGTACGGGTTATGGTTAGCGTTCTGCATTGTGGGCTCTGATGGGACTGGCGATGCATTATATTGTGAGCCAGATATGGCTGCAGTCAGACGAGCAAATGGATACTGCCTGTGAACCCTGCCTGGGGATAAAGAAAAAGACAAACTAGCAGAGCGAGGAATCTGCCCAAAAGATATGATTGTGCCTGACACTTAACCCCTGAAACCATTTGACTCCCTGCGAATCTCAGTAAAGGCGTAACTGCAATAATCATCACATCATTATCCCACAAGGAAAAAGAACGACACCGCACACAAGAACTCACTCTGATGCTTTAAAGACATTTTCACTCTGTGGTGTAGCCAGACATGACTAAAGCAGCCTCTCGGCCTGGCTTTGAGTTAATGGCGGTGTTGATCAATGGCATTTGTTTCCATTACAAAGAGCCATTAGGGCAGTCTGACATGTTGTTTGGACGGCAGGTCTGCCTCATTGGCACAAACTATTTGATTTGGATGGACAAAAGCCAGCTGGTGTGGCAGGGCAGCACTTTTTTTTAAATTTAACACCTCATGCATATTTAGGTCACACACACACACACGCACAAAATAAATGTGCTGTCAGGTGAGCGCCCACATTTTCTCAGTTTGAGGTTAGATAATAAGAAGTGCTGCGCAAGTGAGAGAAGATTTGCAGCGGTAGCCATACCATTGTTATATAATGCTGGTCGAAGAGGTGAGATGTACAATTTTTAAGCCAGGTATGCTTCTTTAGGCCAATTATAAACGCATAAATGGATACATGAATGGCAGCAAGATGAGCAAGCGAGAATTTGAAAATGATTAGCATCTGATGTAAAAATACTAATAATGTCCACGTCTAATCAATACAAATTTGTCGCATCTTGTGCACGTACGTGCCGCACTTCCTTCCCTGCAATCTAAAATAAGACTTCTCTCCGAGCAGCCATGACACACGAAAATGCAGCTCAAGCAAGCAGGAAAGAAAAGTGTTCAATATGGTGATCTGTGTGACTTACATCTGTCCTACTTTTTCAGTGCAATTCGACAGGACGCGACTTCACAGGCAGTCGCCAACGATTTTCAGCTCGTTTCTAAATTGTTTCCAGTTCTATAGAGATCACAGCCTTAGCAAAACCTGCTTTGGTCCACTTTGTGCTGTCTGTGACAATCACAAGTCTTTCAGCCACCACATCATTGCCACTGAGATTACAAAGCCAAAGGTTGGCTTGTGTGTGTGCGGGTGCGCACATGTGGCTCTCTAAAGGAAGCATCCGTGCAATGTCTGGCCTGGCCAGGTGTTGTAGGGTGACGGTGGGCCTATTTTCCAGCTGGCTGCTCTTGTTAGAAGTCTGCCGGGCACACAAATCGCACCGATTGATTTTGCTCACCCACAGTAAAAAAGGAGGGCTGTGATTACAATGCATGCTTCAGCCAAACTTGAACAACTTTCAAAGTCTCCTGTCCTCCCCTCTGCAGTCTCTCCTTGCCTTTTTTTTTTTTGTACATTGTTCGGAAGGTAAACTATTCTTTTCTTGTTACAAGAGGAGCCTCTGAAAGGAAGAGTTATGTTGTGGGTTTAAGCGCTACACCCAACTATTTACTTTCCTCGGAAGTTGTCGCAGTTAACATTATTTGACTGTATAATACATTGGTGGGATTCAGTCACAGGAGCCTCTGTGGGTCGGGCACGTTGCACTCAGAGTTAGTGTTGTTGCAATAAAAGGGTGTGCTTGTTCTGCAGCATTAAACCAGCATGTTTTTTCAGTAGCAGGAGAAACCAGGGCCTCTAGAGAAATGCAGTGCAAACTCTAAACTTGTGTTTTTCATGGAAAAATGGGAGGTGCATGGGTGACATAAGGTATATGCTGTAGCTCACCTGGATTGAGCAGGTGCTGCAGGGGCCTTGGTTTGAGTCCACCCCAGACCCCATATTCTGTGTACCATTTCCCCCTCTCCTGTCTACTCTGAGCTGTCCTTTCAACCAAAGTCCAAAATGCCAGAAAAAATCAATCTCTGGAAGAAAATATGAACTGTATATACTCACAAAACAGCCTTCTATTGTTACCCAGCATTCTCTATTCTGGACCTTCTTCAGGATGTCAGTATACTCCAAAGACAATTGAATTTGGCATGCTCTCAAAGGCTGTCGAACTGCTGTCTAATACGGCTCAGTGAGCAAATGCCTGTATACTCGATGTAACTGAAGGTCTGTTCATTTAATGGCATCCACACCAAATAGATCTAGCAAGTTGTGGTTGGAGGAGATGCAGACAGTTCCCTGGAGAGAGAACACAAGTCTCTTATCTTAGCTATTGGAAAACAAAAAGTCAAGCAATGTGTTTGCTTTTCTTTTTTCTTCCAGGGAAACGTCTTTGACAAGATGAGAAAACACGAGGCCTAGAGGGCTTTAAAAAAAAAAAAAAAAGCCACACAAACAACATATTTGACCATTATTTATTTATTTTTCTGGTGAAAGCGTATGAATTATGCCAGGCAAAATTTCTGATGAGATCAAAGCAAAATGTGGGTGTGCATTTCCCCCCCATTGTTGTTTGTTTTTGGAAGTTCTCCATTTTGCCTTTGTTTTTGGGGGATATTATATTCTGTTTCTGTTACAAAATCCCTCGTTGCTTTCAGGCCCGATGAAAAGGTTTCACCACTGACGGCGAGCCTTTTCAGCCGTGTGGCGCTGTGCACGAGGACTCATTGGTCTTCATCCTCCTGGCAGTTTGGACAACTTGATTTCTTCCTAGTGGAGGCCTGGTGAAGAGTGTCTAGGAAATGCATCTTAGGAAGCTGCTTGTTATGACTAGTTCTAGGCGATCACTAAATCTCTTGGAAGGTATATGTGTATGATTTCCATATTAATAGAAAAAAACTGAAAAATGGTCTCCTGATACAGATTTTTTTTCTTGCTTATTTATGGGTGCATTGCAGCTTCCCGTGCGTGCTAATGGTGGCTCTGTAAAAGGCAGCTCCTTCTCACCCTCAAACAACATGCATCTCTTCAGCCTTCTCCCTGTTATTTAGTCTTCAAAGCGACTCTGCGTCGGTGTAGAAATAACTGTTATCAATATGCCAGGGACATCTGTTTCTGCATTTTTTTTTTCTTTTTGTATGTGCTCATCATTTTTTTCTCTTCACTTGTGTTCCTGTTCTGCAGCAATGTAGCAACAGCGTGAGAACTCGTAATTAATCCAGCACGTATAATTGCGTTTCGGTGCATCTGGGTGTTCTCGTGTCGATGCCATTCCCCTGCATCCAGATGTGTCTGTTCCATCACGGGCTTATTAGCCTCTGCGAAACCCTTCTTAAATACAACCTGAAGATGTGAACAAATCAATTTAAACCGCTCAAAGCTCGTTTGGATAGCAAACAACAATCAGTTGGGTTTCGTCGTCGTCTTCTTTCGGTCTTCGGGACAGCATTGTCTGCGATGGTTTGCTCCCATTTTGGACCTCTTGTTCCGCGCGCATCGATTTCCAGTTTTCGCTTTCTAAACCTCGACTCCATTAAAACTGTGAACCGTGACCAACACGGAGCCTTCCTCTTAACGCTCCATATCACCGCAAGGTGAAGAGAGGGCCAAGAAGGCTAAACAGAGAACCGATGGCAGAAATAGAACGGAGGAGAGGAACAAGAGTGAGAAGATGTAGAGGTTTGAGGTTCACTCGGGGTAGCACTTTATCAGCCGAGCACAGCTTCCCTCCACCAGATTGGTCTTGTGTGTTTACGTGCAAAAAAAAGAAGAAAAAAAAGTGCCTATCTCGGGGCTACAGCTCAAGCTCAGGAGGGCTACGCCTGCCCGCCCCGCTTTGCGCGCTCACTCAGCACGGAGTTGAAGAGTTCACCCAGCGGGCTGAGAGTTGCTTCTGATCCAGTAATATGGAGCGTCAACCCCAGGCAGGTCTACAGAGAACTCAGCAGCAAACAGTGCTGAGCCTAGCCTCCCCCGTGTAACATCCCCCTGTCGCCTCCTCTGCTCCCCGCCACACACAAACACATCTATAGTGAAGATATTTTGCACTCTGTTTACTCCGTTTGCTCTGCGCTGGCAAGGTGAAAAAAGTTGGGCCATGAAATCGACAGAGATGAGCAAGGATTGAAAGTTAGGCTGGATGTTAATTATTTATGTTTCTGCAGTCTAGAGAAGTGAAAAGCGTTGCGTGCAAATGTCCTTCAGCCATCAGGTATGCTCCAGTCTTCTGAGCGTTAGCTTTAGTGCAAATATATTTAAATCAGTATAGAGGATTTGGATTTTTTTTTTCTGTTGTTAATTGTCATTATTATTATTCTAACCAGACAGAAGTCCTGCTGAAATGAAGGGAAAATGAGCTCTGATTCTTGGTTGCTTCGAGCGGAGCTTGGCATCATTGTTCCAGAGTATCAGGAGCCTGAAGGAACAGGAAGGAGGGACACAGAGATCTGACTGCATGGAAAACTGCAGGATGGGGAAGCAGACAGTTAGATTGAGAGGGACACTCTTCAGATTATTAACAACTAGTATCGACTGAATGATGCCACACCTTGCTAACAGAGCTCCTTCCTGTTAAAAGGGAGTTTTTCCTTCCCACTGTTGCTCGCTCATAGGAAGTGATCTCATTACTGGGTTATTGGAGGGTCTTACCATATAAAGCACCTTGAGGCAATAGGTGTTGGGATTTGGTGCTATCTAAATAAAACTGTGTTGAACTAAATATTTTAATTACAGAACAAACCTATACTTGCAGATAAGTGCTATGAAAAAGTGTCAATTTCTTTCTTTCTTTCTTTGTTGATGGGAGGGCTTTTTAATATGTGCTTCTCACTAATGCTACTTCTGTACTCTAATGGTGATTGCACTTCTCTGCCCAGTCCTTTCATTTGTACCAGAGGAGCGGGCCTCATCAATGATTGAGCACGGGCTTGCACAGAAAGACGAGCAGTGAGCCGACAGGAAGGCTGGTTTTATTTTCAGCGGCTCTGCATCTGTGTGTTTGCACGCATGTGTGTGTGTGTGTGTGGGTGGAACAGAGGCCATTTTCCGGCTGAAGAGACACTGGTTTACGTTTTGACCTGAGAGACTTGGCAGAAAAGCTGGCTGAAGAATGATGGTGGGGGTAAACAGAAATTGAGGTGTGTATGCGTTTTCAGCTGAGCCCTGCTGTTATCTAGCACAAAATACAACAGAATCTCAAAGGTGTGTGTTTGCTTCTATTAGCCTGGGTGTCAGTTCACATTCTCCTGCTATCTATATGACTGAGATAGACTGTGTTGGCCAGCTCGAGCAATGAAGCGTTGCGGGCTCTGCTGTCTATGATGGACACTGTATGGCCTTTCCGGGGAAATGCATGTATCAATAGTGTTATAATGAGAGACAGGGGAGGGTGGATACACTCACTGGTCTTAACAGAGCCTCACCTTTATTTATGAGACAAGACACTGTGGTTTTCTCACAAAGAAGAGACAGATAATGACATCACTGTCAATGTTGCATCCTCCCCCTTCACAGAGTGCTATTACTTCTACTGTCAGCTGCACAAGGATATACCGTGAGCAGATGTAAGTGTGTGTGTGTGTGCTGGTGGAAGCTTAAGTGTATCCATTCAACAGGGGCCACTTTATTGGCCTTTTTTCATTTCATGGATGGGAAATCCTTCATTTGAGCCTCACTTGCTGTCACCTAGTGTCCTGTTTACCATCACTCTCCTCTACACAGACTTAGTGAAAATCAGTAGTTGATCAGCTACACCGGGTGACAACCTCAGCGATGTTGGCACATTTCCTTCTAATCTTCACCAGTATGGCTCTGGTCCAGTATTATGACTCATGGTCCATAAAAGGGAAATAATGAGAGCGCACTAAGATAGTAGAGTCAGCACCCAAACCCTAGAGATGAACTACTGTTTGGTCAAAACCACCAATTTAAAGAGGTCACCAGGTATACTGTAGTCTGTGATAATATCACGCCGGGCCACCGTGTCCATTTAACTGTGTCCGTTGCCTCTGCTAACCGTGAAATGGACAAACATGCAGACGCTGCATGTAGTGCAGTGCAGCTTTAATTTTCCCCCTCATAGTCAGCAGCATATTTGAACAAAGCTTCTCCAGGTTCACTGTGAAAAAGATGTACATCTAAAATTAGAATGAATATCCTGTGACCTGGTACTGTAAGTACTGTATTTAAATTTAAGCAAAGAAGAGGCACCTCTGCTTACCTAAAACCTGCTGTGTGCTTCTTTCCACTAACAATGGACCAAAGAAATCAGCAATATGATGTAAGGTAGGGATGCACGGTATCGGGGCCGATACTGTAAAATGTGTGTGTACTCATACTCGTAAAAGTTAATCGATACCATGAACCGATACTAACTTATTTCATTAATCAGAGGGTGGCTTGTCATTTCTGTTGTAGTTTTTTAGATTGACCACTAGGGGGACATCCCGCGCTAAACAGGCACAGGGTTAGACGAGTGAGACTGGCGGCTCCAGATAAAAAAGAGAAACTGGAGGCTGCTGTAGCTAGGCTAAACAAAATGTCAGCAGTGTGGAACAGCCAACTTTAACTCAGGTTTTGGAAAAGCGATGAAAAATGTAAAGAGAAAATCCACGGGCAGTTAAAATAACAGAGGCTCTGACTCATTTTATCGCTCTGGATGACCAGCCAATGCCGGCCGTGGAAAACATAGGATTGCACCGTCTTCTCAGCATACTCGAGCCGTGATATGAAATTCCCAACCGCCCAGACAGTGCCAATAGTTCAGTGATATTTTGTAAAATTACAATGTGGAGACTCTGCAATAATTTAACAGAAGTGCTTATTTTTCACTTGAAATTTTTGTGGTCATTTTTATTAAGATTTTATTTTTTATCGGCAGGGAATATAATAAAACCTGTCTTCCAATTCATTGCATTTGTGTGTGTGTGTGTGTGGTAGAAGTATCGGTTTTTGTACTCTGTATCGGCAAGTACTCAGATCCAAGTATCGGTATCGTATCGGTTTGAAAAAATTGGTATCGTTGCATCCCTAATGTAAGGCATCAGCCAGACAGGTGGGAAAACTGCACTATCCTGACTGTGGGTATGCAGCGTTTCTACTGGTGGATTTCAAACGTGGATGTCTGCCAAGCTCGTATTGTGGGATTTGTTTTTTCCTTTTTTTTTGACAACCAGGCAGATGTTACAACTTCATTCTGTCATATCTGTTTAGAACATATCCATTCAATTATACCTACTAATCAAGGTATGTTGGATGGCGGCTGCATGCAAGTAAGGTTAAACCTAATTTGAGGCTTTCACTTTGATATATTGCATTTTTTCATGCTGGCAGCGTGATACTCTCTAGTGTCTTTCACTGTCTCCTATCTGCTTCTGAGCTTCAGATACAGCCCAGCTTTTCTGTCTGCGTTACCACACAGTTAGCGATTAGCACCACATGTTACCCTAACTGAATGTAAAATTAAATTGGGTCTAATTTCAAATATCTAAAGTAAATGTCACTATTTGGTAGAGGTGGGAATCACCACACATCCCACGATACGATATTATCACAATACTTAACGCACAATACGATATTATTGCAATTTTTTAAAATATTTTGCGATATTCAGATTCTGTACATAAAGGTAAACTTTATCAATATTCATTTTATCTAATATCAAAGTCTCACACTCAGTCTTTCTCTCATTTCAGTTTGATTGTTGACAAACTGAACGGTTTGTATTACAGTCTAGTCCAACTTAACTGAATCAACCATCTGGTACAATTATAGCTATTCTGAACTATGCAGTTTATGAAAACTATGCAGCCCCTTCAGCAACTGAAGAATTTGAAAGTAAATTAAAACAAAATAGAATTTTACATTAAATAAAAAAGTTTTAAACTTAATTAAAATAAAACATGTCTTAAATTAAAATAAGTAAACTGTCATGTTTATTGCTGCCATAAACAAGTTAAACACATTTGGACAGTGAAGGAATGTCAGGATTCTTGCTCAGAAAAAGGATCAACATGCTCTGAAGTCAGAGCACAAAAACCTTTTTTGTAACAAAATATCGATTTCTGCTGTCCCTGTATCCATACATTATTAGCAAACAAAATATCACGATGCTACACAGTATCCATTTTTCCCCCACCCCTACTATTTGGCTTCTATTTTTCTATAAAATAACCTGAAACATTTAGACAGAGTGCATGAGTAGTTATTATGTTTCAGAGTGCTTTACCCGGCTACAGCACCTTAGTAGCACCTTCTAGCAGACAGCTAGTATTAGCTTTCTATACATAGGATACAAAATAAAATAATCCTCCTAATCATCCAAGCTGGCTGTTAGAGTTACAGCCCTTGGTTTCATATCCTTCCACTGGGTCGGTGAGGTGCTCTGTGGCTCTGTCTCTGTGGGTCTATTCCACAGCAGCCATTTTGACATGTAATTATAGGGAAACACAGGTGTTGCTAATGACATCAATGAAGGTTTCGTTCTATTTAGATTCAGAGCCTTAATTAACACCTGTGTTTATGTCAGAGCAGCTGCTGTGGAAAATATCCCAAGCTTATCTAGCGTATATAATATGAAAGATAGACGATATAAAACACATGTATGAGTATGAGGTGTTTCATACATCGCTGTACAGTAGTTAGTGTGTTTTCAGACTCGCATGCATATTGAAACCTTTGCCTGTTTGGCTATCACCCCCTCACATTTCCATTTTCTGCAGAGTGGGATTCAAAGAACATGTTAGCAGGAGAGGCAGAGCTGCACAGAGAGGTGCACGGCCGAGCGAGTGAAGCAGAGAGCGAGAGTTCAAGGAGGCTGACCTCACTCGATACGCTATTGATTTGCTCGTTTGGGTTCACAGCGAGAGTCTGACACTGGAACTTAACAGCTGAAGGCTCCATCTTCAGTAGCCAATATGAATAAGATCAGCTACTATCGCTTTATTTTCTCTGTCTTGTCCCACGTTAAAAGAAAAAAGGGCGCCGTTAGCATGTAGCAGCAACGGTTGTGTTTGATCACACTGGATCCACATTTTTGGGTCATTTTTTTGTTTTATGGTGCTCATAATTTATGTTCGCTATGAAGTTGTGTCTGTCTGTGTGCAGTGCATTCGAGTGTGAGCTGTCCTTTTGTTTATGTTTGTCTTAAATCCATCTGCCCTGGCTTAAAGCTGTTTCACCCCACTGATATTTCATTTTCAGTGATGGGTTGCTCAGCCACTAGTCTCAGTAATCTCACACTCTCAGCTTTTCTCCTCTCTTATTTTCCGTCTTTTCTCTCTGTCATTTCTTGTGTGCAAATGGGATATTCAACATTTATGGTTTACAGAGGCTGTCATGTATAATTCAGGCGTGATAACTTTGGTGATGAATTTGACCTTGAGGCGCAGCGAGGCTTTTGATTACAGTTCAGTAGCCCCATGCTTCAGCTGCTTGAAGGTATCGTGCGGGCTATTTAGGAGAGGCTGGCCTCGCTTTCTTGCTAATATGCACTATCTTCTTGCTATTGTTCATGTGCAATATACATCTGTAATTACTCTAACAAGAATCTGCACATACATGTCTTTTGTCTTTTATCTGTGTGATTTTACAAGCTAAATTTCTCAGATGGAAGCAGTACAAACACTCGTATCTACTCCAGAAAAGGAATCAAAGCCAAAGCACAAAATCCCTACCTCTCGGTAAGTGTACAAGAGAGAAGAGTGGAACAAGATTTAAATAGACGAACAAAGATTGGTGACGAGCCAGCTAACTGCTGTTGACAGTGCCGTGTTCCCCATAGTTTTGCAGCCCCACTTTGAAGACAGATTACTGTGGATTAATGTAGCTGGCAAATGTAACGACTCTGATGGTGTCCTCTGGCAAAACGGGGACAAAATGTACTTGAGGTGAAGAACGGTGTCTGGAAAGTCACTTTGATTACACTGAGAGCGTCTCGGGTTTCACATCACAACTATTCTGCACCTTTCACTAACTCAGCCCTTATTGGTACCAGGCAGTAACTAAAAGCAGAGCAGTTTAAAGGAAATCTTTCATTTGAGATTGTGAATCATGTCTGCAAGGGAAGTCGAACTTTCCTGCTACTTTTCAATTTGCTCTTGAGAGTTTTTCCCCTTCTGTTGGCTTTACAATGCTTTGGGTTTACATTTGGAATTTGGTGGTAATAGAATATCTCCTCTAATCAATCAATAATCTAATTATTTCACACAGCTTGGCTAGAAAACCTTGTGGACTGCAGATGAATAATGGCAAAGGCTAGTCATCTCTAAGCTTTGGTTGTAGCACTGGCCTGTTTTTCTGATGCTACAGTCATACTAAAGTAAACAGTGGTTGGAGAGTGCAGTATGACCAAAATTATATTGGCTAAATGTAATAAACGAAATCTCTTTGCCTTTAAAATGGTTCCTTCAGTGACAGGGACTGGGGTATGACACCAGTCATTTGGCATCTTCAAAGCACTTTGGTGAATCAAGATGTGACAATAGGCTAATAAGATGGTACAGCCTGCTATCAGTTTATGACTGTTGCAGAGTGATACCAGCTACATTCAATCTGGTATTTCCATGCAGTCTGCATTCACAGAAAGCCATATTAAACAGAAATTCACATTTCAAGCAGAAACAGTTGCTCCAAAATAGCTCCAAAATAACATAGACGCGACCAGATTGAAACTATTTGAGGCGAGTCTCCTATTGCAAGGAGACACTGCAGACAAGCCACACTAGTCAATGCAAACTGACCCAGACTGACTGCAACGTGCTGGGAATGTGTCTGCAAACCTTCGCCAACCTGTATGAGAGCGATTGCATTCCATCCAAGTCAGACTGTAACTGGCGGGAGAAAGGATGTCTCGCACCAGGCGACCTGTGCAGGCACTTTGCAGTTAAAAGGGCAACCAGGTGGTTTATGAAAGCCTAGTGCAATCACTGAAGATGCACCTATTTTTTTTTCTAGTCACAAGGAAGTTGTATTTTTACTCCAGTGTGAGTGAGGCATTACTCAAAAAGATTTACTTGTCATCTTGGAGTCCTTTGCATTTATCTGTATGTAGTTTGTTGAGCTTCTGAATTAGTGTACTTCAATTTGCACACCAGCTGGGAACCACGTGTCTCACTGCCTCGAGCACTTGCTATAGCGGCGTAAAGCTGTACAGTTATTAGTGCGGCTCCTCCAGTCGCTCTATCTTCTGTCTTATTATGTGAAAAGCTGTTGATGTTGATATCATAACATTGCACAGCCAGCCATGGTATTCCTCTGGCTCCATCGCATGTGTTTTCTTGTGTGAGAGAAGTGATAACAAGAAATATCAAGTTCAAAAATAAGAAAATGTAATTGATAGCTGTTGTGAGTCATTTCTTTCACTCAGTGGGTAAAATTAAAGGAGAATTGGAAGGGGTTTGCGTTAAAAATTCCCAATATGAAACTGCAGTCAGACATGTATATATATTTTTTTAATCCATTATATGCGTTGCATTATTCATGACTTATGTAAAGCGAAACACGTTTTTCCTTTGCCATGTTGCAAAACGTCCAAAAAGTCGGCATTCAGAGGACTGGGTAGGAACTCTGTGGTGATCGGGTCTTGTCCTCTTCAATGGTGTATTTTTAACAGACTTTCAAAGAGATAATCACTAAGTAACACGCACGGGCGTTATCCTTTACCGTATGTGCTTGTGCTTTAAATGCCATGTGATTACTCCTTGCAGCTTTTATAGTACAGAGCAGATTTAGACGGGAGCCTGTAACGGCCTATCAAGTTCTGTGCGGCAGTTTGTTCCGCCCGCTGCACATGTGCAAACATCTGCATATCATTGGTGTAGCTCCATTTATCCTCGCAACGTTAAATCCATTTACCTCTTGCATGCCATGAGTCTAAATCTAGGGCAGAGTAATTAAATGCCATTCTCTTCCTCCATTAGAGAGATAATTAAGTAGGAAACCAGCACTCGTCTCATTGCTTTTTTATATGGAGGTAAATCGGAGCTGAGATCGGGTGAAATAGGTGCTACCTTGACTGAAAATTTCCTTATTAGTAGAGCCATCTGTAATATCGTCACCTTTGCCTCGCAGCGTGTTTTTGCAGTCTTTCCTCCTCCTGCTTTCTCTGTAATCATCTCAGCGTTTCTTTCCTTTTCTCTTTGTTTGTTCTAACACGATCATCAGGTGTGAATACTGTAGCTGATTTGCATCAAATGTTAAAAAGTTCCAGGTTTTATTGCACCTTTGCTTAAACAAATAACTTGCTGTGCCATTAGGTGTCTGTCACTGAGGAAAAAAACAGGCCATCTGTTCTGGAGAAGAATTGCTGACTTCATAATCTTAATTTGACAGTAACAATTCACAGTTGGGTGCCGTGGTTTCCGTTTTCAGAGTTGCTTGAAAATCAGCGACGGAAAGTGGAAAAAGAAACGCTAATAAATTTGAGGAGGCTCACAATAGGTGTGAAATCCAAATAAACCTTCTTATTTTAGCACAAGGGTGCTATTCCACTGGGGATTATTGGAGATTAGGAAAACCAGTGAATATAGAGTTGGAACATGCACTGCAATCCTGTTATCTGTCTAAAGAAGCATGAAGGTAGTGTGAGATGAGATGAGATCGAGTGATATCCATTTCCAAGATAAATGTTCTTTGAACATTCATCCAGGCCAACATGAAAAAAGTAGGATTTTTATTCTATAACAAAGCTAACTTTAGAATTTAGGTTAATGGAAGCGTTTTGTTCTGCGAGACCACTTCCATGTACACATTTGTGTTCTCGTATAGGACACAAACTCTCTCGCTTCTCTGATTCAGTCTGAAAGCTCCTTTCGTCTGCTCCTTTATTCAGACGGGTCAGCACAGTGGATGAATCAGCATATTTGATTTAGCACAGATTGGGTTTTTTTGTTTGTTTTTACATCGGATGCCTTTTCTGATGCAAGCCTCGCTGGGATTTGTGTACTGTAATGCCCCAAATACAAGAAACATGCTTTTTATTTGTTTTTGGTTTGAAAGGTTTCAAAAGACTGATATTCAAGAACTAGACAAATGTTCATATTATTAGATCAACCAGCTTTTTGACATGAGAGAGTTTGTTTGTCTTCTACAGAGACTGTTTAATTGATCGTTTGTAGCTCCAGTTTTCTGTCTGTTTATAGGCTTTACTCATTACTGTAGTTTGATTTTTCCCTATTAAAAATTAGATGCTTTAAGGAGAGAAGACTTCCCTCAACATTAGAGTATAAATGGGGGGAAATTTCCCAGAAATTAGAATAAATCTTCAGTTTGTTGGTTTGTTGGTTGGTTGGCTGGTTGGTTTGTTGGTTGGTTGCGTGGTTGGTTTGTTGGTTGGTTGGTTGGTTGGTTGTCTGGTTGGTTGCGTGGTTGGTTTGTTGCCTGGTTGGTTGGTTGGTTTGTTGCCTGGTTGGTTGGTTGGTTTGTTGCCTGGTTGGTTGGTTGGTTGCGTGGTTGGTTGGTTGGTTGATTGCGTGGTTGGTTTGTTGGTTGGTTGTCTGGTTGGTTTGTTGGTTGGCTGGTTGGGTTTGACAATTACCAGATGAGCAAAGATTCAAAGGAAAAGCTCAAAGTGAAACAGCTGACCTCTTAAACCCTTCAGCAGAAGAGAAAGGTTTGGTCCCCTCACAGGCTACCTTAATGACTCCACTTTTACATGAAGGCAGGCAGCTCGCATTCCCTCTAAAAGGCAAAGGAATGGCAGGACAGGGCACAACATTGGCATGAGACAAGGTATGTTGCAAGTGTATGGGAGGCAGTGTCTTTTTAAAAGCCCAAAGCTGTCGTCAGCATGCACAAAGTTTAGAGACATTCAGGCAGATGTCCCTGCTCAGGCTTGATTGCCTTCACCAAGACCCATCAGGGATTGCACTTAGCCCAGCTCGAGTTGGCAAAAAAAGACACAGAATCCCGAGTTATTTTTGCTATGCATGGTTCCTCCATTAGGTACAACTGAAATATTGACGCTGCTTGCTCTTTACACTGCTCTCCTCCATGTATCTTGCATATCATAGGTCAAGAATTAGCTGAACTAGACTTCTCTTTTAGCCAATAATGGATTTTCCACTTAAAGTTAAAAATCTGACAGCGCTCGATAGCTTTATTTTTTTTTTTAAATAGTTTTTTTTACTGACTGTATGGTTTGTTTCCAGGCACAGAAAGGCTCTTACAGAGACATTTTCCACATTGCAAAGATTTTTAAAAAAGCACAACGCACATGTCTGCAACATTATTGCCAAACAACTTCAACAAGCACATTTCACATGTGATGTTAAAAAGTGATGGAATCAACTAAAGGTATTTACATGGGTCTTGTCTGTTTTGTGTTTATGCTACAATATTTACTTAGCATCAATTAATTGCATGTGTTTTTCACTCTCATCAAATTGTTTGTTATTGTTGGTGTTTTAATTAGCTCTACATTAAATAGTTAAAATCATGTACAATCAGCATATGCAGCATTCAATTAACAATGATAACAAGCCAATAAGTGAGAAAACATGTTTTATGAATAGCAGCATATGGAAAGTACCTGGCCTGATAATTAGAGCTTTATGCAAAACAAACTTGATGTAGAAACATCATCTAATCTTGTTGCAAACAATGCTCCTATGAGAGTGAAATAAGTGGTTTGAATACCTTAGATAATTCTCCCTGATGGGTGTGTATGTGTGTGTTTTTGTTTTTATGCTCTTATTGTGTATCTGCCCATCAATAAAGGTGAGTGAACACATGTTGTATCTACTCATGTCTTCTTACCTGCTTTTTGTAAAGCCAGTTACTGCATGTCAATAATTTAGAGTTGAGCTACACGGACAAACGTATTGGCCAGTCTACATATTGCTCCTCAACTGCTTTTATGGCATCGCATTCTAAATCTATAGGTAATAATAGGGAGTTGCTTCTCCCCCTTTGCAGCTGTAAAAGCCTCCACTCTTTTGGGAAGCTTTTCTTACTAGATTCTGGAGTGTGTCTGTGGGAATATTTGCCAATTCTTTCAGAAGAGCATTTGTGAGATCAGACACTGATGTTTGGCTTGCAGTCTCCCTGTTGGTGCCTCCCAAAGGTGTTCGATGAGGTTGAGGTCAGGGCTCTCTGTGGGTCAGTGAACTTCTTCCACATCTAGCTATCATCTATCAATGCCTTTAAGGACCTTATTACTTTGTGCACTGGGGCACACTCACACTAGAACAGAAAAGGGCCTTCCTCAAACTGGTTCAACAAGTCGGAAGCCTAGAATTGTCCAAAATGCCTTAGTAAGCAGAGCATTGATTTCCCTTCCCTAGAAATAAAAGGCCAAGGCTTAGCCCAGAAAACAACCCAATTGCATTATGCCTCCTCTATCAAACTTTACAGGGTTAGTGCAGGTAACATTCTCTGGACATTTACCAAACCCAGACTCAAACATCGGGCTGCCACATAGAGAATTATGATTTGTCTCGGTGTAGAATACTTTCCTAGAGTCTACTTGCAGTGTGCTTTTACAACACTTGCATGACCAAAACACATTTGGCATTGTGCTTGGTGACGTAAGGCTTGCATGAAGCTACTTGGCCATGGAAGCCCATGCAATGAAGCTCTTGGAGAACACTTTTTGTGCTGGAGGTCTTCCCAGAGGAGGTTTAGAGCTCTGCAGTTGCTCGAGTAAAGAGAACATCGGCAAAGTTCCCGTACTGTGCACCTCAGCGTTCAGTTTCTTTGCAACACTGACTGACGTGTTGCAACAGTGGCGTCATATTACAGTGTCACAGTCGATTTCAGTGAGCTCTTTACAATTACTTGTTCTTTCACAAATGTTTTCAAAGACTGCCTGCATGGCTAGGTGCTTGATTTTATGTGGCGGTGGCACTGAACACACTTGGATTCAAAGATTAACCTGCAGCCTGATCCATATAGAGTATGTTTTGTGAATTTCTTGCTATTGGTTACCACAAAAGCAGAGCGAGCCAGACCATTATGAAATAGGTTTATGTCAGATACAGAACTTTCTTCAAAATTTCCTCTGTTGGGTTTGTTTATATGAACAAGTTTCTGTTCAAAATAAATTTTTGATTATTTGTTATTTTTGGTTTTTGTATTTAATTTTTACCTGATCATTTCAGGACAATACACTTATATACCGTAGCAGCAGTTCCTCACCACTCGGTTACTTTGCAGTTCCTCCTTCCATTTCCATTTACAAAAATGCTACACAAATTATCGAAGCTCTTCAATCCGAATGAAGAGAAATTGTTGTTGTGAAAATGAAAGTTTTTTACCGTGAAACTGTGAGAAGTGCTGAGGCTGGCAGTACACAAGTGTGTAAGAAATAGCAAAATGTAACCACAACAGGGGCAGCACGGTGGTTAGCACTGTTGCCGCACAGCAAGAAGGTCCTGAGTTCAATTCCACCATCAGGCCGGGGTCTTTCTGTGTGGAGTTTGCATGTTCTCCCCGTGGTTGCGTGGGTTCCCTCCGGGTACTCCGGCTTCCTCCCACCGTCCAAAGACATGCAGCTTGTGGGGATAGGTTAATTGGATAATCCAAATTGCCACTAGGTGTGAATGTGCGAATGTATGTGAGTTGTCGAATGGTTGTCTGTCTCTGTGTGTTGGCCCTGCGACAGACTGGCGACCTGTCCAGGGTGTACCCCGCCTCTCGCCCTATGACAGCTGGGATAGGCTCCAGCGCCCCCCGCAACCCTGAAAAGGATAAGCGGAAGAGTAATTGTGTGGAAAAATGGCAACTTGTTATGTTGTTGTTGTCATGGAATTAATCCTGCAGTAATGCTGCATTCAACAATCATGCCTTTATAACACAGGCAATTGGACGGAAATAATTAGAGACCAGTCTTTATTTGTTTGGGCTGTCCGAGCAACAAGCTGGTATTTGCAGGTATTCATCGATTGGAAAATTGTTTTTCAACTCAAATGACTGAAAATCTCGACAATTTTAATCGATTTTCTGAACAAACAAACATTCATTATTGTTTTTTTTCTCATTTAAAATGTTGCAAATATTATTTCACTTGTCAGGCTTGTATTTCAAATCCACCCACACCACAGTTGTTGACCTGTGGGTCATCACGAGTCCCCTTCAGTGCCCAGCTGCCTACTGCCATATCTTTACCTCCCCTGAAAGTGACCTGATGTCTGTGCATCCACACATGGGAAAAGGCAACGCGGCTTTGCAGCCGTAATTACGCTCCTCCATATTCATGAGGAAGAGAGAGTGCCCGGTGCGAAATGTCAGTGTTTTTCCCACAATGCTTTGTCCTGTCCTCATCCAGCTCTAATTGGACCGGTGCAGGTAGCCTAAGCAAATGGGAAGATGGAAGCCAGCCTGGATTGTGGTCAAAGGGGCCTATGGTTGAATTTTATCGCCCCACCACAGTATCAGCACAGAGTCTCACCAGGACAGGATGGCCAATATTCAGCTACCCTGGGGTAATTAAAAATGTCCTCCGTTTAATTTACACCCGGCTGGCGAAGCATGATATCATTATTGGAATGCATTATAACTCAAGGTTATTATGGGTTTTATCTGCTGTGTTTTAGAGCAGGCAATTGTAAGATAGCGGAAGCTACAGTGCTGTGATACTACAGAGAGAAAGGAAAGGTGCAGCAGTCCTCTGCTCCGTGCATTATGTCATCGTTCGTACCCCCCTTGGGATATGACCCAAAACATTTCTACACATCATAAGTTCCAGGCCGTTGGCAATTTTTGCAGTGACAGCAGTGTTGTCGAAGCACACCTGGCGAAGAGGTTTGCATACCTGCTGTACACCAGCATATGTTATATAGTCTAGGTTTTTTTTTTTTTTAAAACACCATGCCAGGATGCTCTCAACCTCACCGAGAACACAAAGACAACTCAGCAAGCGAGCATCGTCCCTCCTGTCATTTTGTTAGCAAAGTGAGACAAGGAGCAATATAAGTGTGTATCCGTTTATATATGCGCGTGTGCGTGCGCAGAATGCAGGAGCAGAGGGTAGTAGGTGAACGTCTATTGTTTTACAAATTAGCTGCCAGTCAACCTCCAGATGGCCGGTGGGTGACGCACGTGGGCTGAGTGGCAGGTGCGAGGGATTCGAGAGCTTTGTAGGTGCCCCGTGTTTGCTTTTGTCAAAAAAAAAAAAAAAAAGCAAAATTGAGGTTGTGAACAATAGCAGAGGCGTCAGGGTTGCTTTTGAATAGTCACTCTGCCAGCACTCGAACGCACAATGACGCTGTTTTCAAACTACGCTATCTGTATTGTTGTCCTCTCACAAGTGGAGTTGAGCCTGTGGAATCTTGGATAACACCATGATGGTTTTTAGAGGAGGCGTTGAATTGAGTTTTTGACTTTTCGTTGCTGAGAGTTATGTAGCTATTTAGCTTTCTGTATTCTCTCTCCCTGCGAAGGCTATTTTGGTAAAACGGCTCCTTTGGATGCAGCACTCTGTCAGGTGCAAACACGTTTGTGCCCACGCATGAGAGAATGCACCTATTTGCATCGTAAACTGTATATAATACAAGAATATAGCCGTGATGATGTCACCCGCTCGAAGCAGCGTGCACCACGATTGGAGGAGGGAGTGGAGTTTTTAGCACCTGCTAACAAGTTTTGTTAGCGAGGTGCAAATCCAAGCAAGATTTGGTGAACAGACACAGATTTCTGTGGGTTGTACCTATAAATAAGCACAACTACAACAAGCTACACACATTTTTAGATGACTATTTAACAATATAATGTGCTCCAAAATGCACCAGTCAGGAGATAAACTGAGGTGCAGACAAACAGCTAGCAGGCTAGCCAACACCCATCTGTCTCTCACGGTGCACACACTGCTTATAATTTAAGCATTAAATACAATTTAAACAGGATATGACCACCAGTGTAGGGACTAATGCGTTATTAAGTAACGCGTTACAGTAACTACGTTATTATTGTGGTAACGAGCACGGTAACTAGTTATTATGCCCAAATCAGGAATGCGTTTATCGTTACTGGGTTTTTTATAGGGTTGTTATTCATTACTTCGTGCGTTGCGTTCGACTTACCTCGGACATCGGAACATGGATGTGGGAATGATGTCACACTCAAGTAAACGGCGTTCTGTTTAGCCTCGTCAGAGAAGTTGGGATTCCAATATGGCGACGCCCTCGAAAACGGTTGTTTTGCTAGCCCTCTACAAAAACAAATTACCACTAAACACATATGCAGCTCATTCGCAGTCTGGAGATGCCTACATCGTCCTACTTGGAAGGCCGAATTTCAGAGATCCGAGTACAATCGAAAGCATCAGTTTCCGTGTTGGACATAAAAAGTGCACGTGACGCTGTGACTAGAATCATGGCGGCAGTCGACGGCGGTCCAGGCGTGGGATTTCTCTCATGGAAATATGCACATTCAGTTAGGGAAGCAACACATTAAGAAGAGAAGTCTGAGTAAAACCAAAATTACTTTCCCTAGTAGCTAGTTACTTTTAAAATAGTAATAATAACGAGTAACTTGAAGTAACTGAGTTACTTTTGATAGAAGTAACTAGTAATGTAAGTAAGTTACTAATTAAAAGTAACTTACCCAACACTGATGGCCACTGGCCTTGGATATCAACACTTGTTTATCTGAGATTTAAAATCGAGAATTTTAACACGGGATTCCTGGATGATCGACTTGCTTTTGAACCGAGCCTCAAGTGGCTCTTTTGAGGAACTGCGGTTTTTAGCACTCCTACACCAGCTGTATTTTTCAGCCTGCGAGTTCGCCGCTTGGTTTGCATCGGTGTGAACACACGGGTAAGTGGATGGCATCCATACTTAAGCATGTGTGTTCATATAAGCACAGGCAACATAAACACGCGACAGTGGTAATGGTTTCTCATTCCTTTGCCATCCCATAAGCAATCACCTCAGCCTCTCACTCACTGAGCCATCACGTTTACCACACACACAGCACAAAATCCTTGGCCTCTTTCTCCCTCAACGAGGTATGATCCATATTTCATACATTGCCTGTAAATCGCTTGGCCAGAGCTGTTGTGACAAAGCCCTGGAAGTGGCAGGGGGCAGATTGGCTCTGTGCCTGACGCTGACTGTACCTAGAATACAAACAGCCTCCACAGAAACTGTAAAATGCTGTATATGGGTGTTTTTAGTGTCAATTTTCAAGGTTGAAATGCTCCCTATTACTATTTCATTGCAATCTGGTGTGTTGCAATAGTTTATCATCATACTGGCAAACCAGTGTGTATTCATTGGAACCAATTTGCCCGAGTGCATTTAGATAGGGATTAAAATGTTGAGAAATGGAAAAAGGCATCATCGGGCTTCGTGAAATAGAGCAATCAAACTCCCATTCTGCTGTAAAGCGGTGCTAATTCCACAAGCCCTCTCCACCCACTGTCTTACATCAAATAACGCAGCCTGTGTGAGGTAAGCATTTATAAAGTGCGACTAACACAGAATCTGGGTAGTACTTCCCTACAATATACCGGGATATGTTTTTAAGTGCATAACCA
>NC_142118.1:2305000-2310000 GCF_056152115.1 Neolamprologus brichardi | reverse complement strand
CTTTGACAATAATTTTACAAGTGAAATTATTTTCTTCCAAAATACTGCCATACTGTATATTTTCAAATGATCAGCAATACAGAGATGCAGGAAATACACGACTCCCATCAAAGCATAGAACAGAAAGGCTGTCAGAGCTGCTTCGTACTCACACAGTGTGTCAGATCTCAGCGAGCTGCTAAGGAACGTGCCGGAGCCTTTGATAGTGGAAGAAAGAGCAGCCAGTTTGAGGCTCCTGGAAGTGGCATCCAACTTCTCGTGCTGGAAGAGGAGGAAATGGTAACGAGAATGTAGGCTACACACCAGATTTACAACAAACAAAACCAAACGCACACAACAGCTCTTTGGGTGGAAGGGGAAAGAAACCTTCAAGAGATTTATAGTCGTAGTGAGCCTGAGGATGGCATCGGTGCATACACTCTGCTGTCAGGTTATGATACATCTGGATAAAGGTAATCTAATGCAGCCATCCTGCTATAAATCCAGCCTCCGTGAAGGAGATAAACTCCAGTTTTTATTGAAACTGTCTTAGAAAGATGTCGAATCAGCTGTATGGTTGTTTTGGAGGCTACGGTCTGTGCTGCCGATGCATTTCTATTACTTTATTCAGCCCTTTACATCACTGAGCCTCAGACGGCAGTTTGCTGAGCTGCAGAGTTCGTGATGTGAAGATGCAAAAAGCCGGCGAACTGAACGAACGGACAATCCATCAAGAAGCTGGTGAGACGTTATGAGTGTGCTTAATTTAACAATAATGTAAAATTTCCTTTACGCCATGCAATGATCACAGTGAAGTGTGCTGTGCAGGATTCTTAGGTTATAGCTAAAATAAACCATCTGAGTGAGTTTGGGCTCACGGAAGGCAGAAAAATGGCCCACGCTAAAGGAAAGGGGCTGCTGTGTGGGTCCCCAAAATACCCGTATGCATATCAAAAATGCTCCACAAAATCCATCCAATCGCTTCCGCTTATCCTTTTCAGGGTCGCGGGGGGCGCTGGAGCCTATCCCAGCTGTCATAGGGCGAGAGGCGGGGTACACCCTGGACAGGTCGCCAGTCTGTCGCAGGGCCAACACACAGGGACAGACAACCATTCACACTCACATTCAATCACACATTCACACCTAATGGCAATTTGGATTATCCAATTAACCTATCCCCACAAGCTGCATGTCTTTGGACGGTGGGAGGAAGCCGGAGTACCCGGAGGGAACCCACGCAAACACGGGGAGAACATGCAAACTCCACACAGAAAGACCCCGGCCTGATGGTGGAATTGAACTCAGGACCTTCTTGCTGTGCGGCAACAGTGCTAACCACCGTGCCACCGTGCTCCACAAAATGATTTACATAAGCAATCACAGTCTTTCCAGTAAGTATACGCCCAAAAGTCATAACATTAAAACCTGGCCACCTACTTGGTCACTCCTGCAGACAACAGAGACCACCCCACCTGCACCGCCTCAAGGCACTGACGCACAGAGGGCTTCCCTCCATCGTTTTACAAAAAGAAAAACTGCTCAGAAACAGCTCGAGTAATACAAATCAGAGTCTTGGGCATACCAGCATCTACTGGAACAAACCTGATCCACAAAACATCCCAGCCTGAAAGATCCGCTGCCAACGTCCCAGTGCCAGACACCACAAATGTCAGAGGCTGTTTAGGAGGCAGGAGGAAAGCAGGTGTTTTTAATGTTGTGGCTGAATGCTGTGTACCTCTGCTGCCACACTTGCAAGTTTACAGGTCTCCAAAAGCGCTGGGTAAAGTGTGCAGTTTGAAAAAACCCCTTAATATTCTGTGGTTCTTTTGCAAGGTCCACAAAGGTGCAGCGGCTGCTTAAAGTATGACACGGAGCGCTTGTTGTCTTTTATCCTCAGGATATGGATCGCTAACTTTCCAGATGTCCTACGAGGCCAGAGCAGCGACGGACCAAAGAGATAATCTGAGCAGAAAAGTCCGAGAGCCTCGGCTAAACGTGACGGGGAAGCTGTTTGTAAGCACTGCTGCCTCTGTTTAAGATGGAAGTCTTATAAAGACGTTTCATCCATCCTTTTTCCTTAAACAAACCCCGAGTGGGCAGCAGCTATTAAGCTAATGCAATCGCCACTTATCACTCAACGCAGGAGTCATTTGGCAAACCAATGGGGTAATCTGGCAGATTAAAGCCATTTAAAAAGTGTCTGTATGGCTGTTTAGGGGAGGCTGTAAACTGCTGATGGCAATCAGCTGTCAACAACGATGTCTTGATGACTCCCTCGGCTGCTTTATAACAGAGAGGATGGCAGCAGCAATTAACAGTGAGTGGCAAATTCAAGTTGGGGTTTTGGTTTTGTTATTGGGGGAGGGGGGCGGGGGGGTACATTAGTGGCACCCCCAGAGCCTGTCCCGCTCTGTCCATCCATGCTATGTTACCACTGTGCGAATTTATTCATTTATTCATATGAGCTGCAAATGAGGTGCAGTGCGCACACCGGCATCTGTGTGGGTGAGCCAGACTCATAACCGCCTCTCAAAGTCAGGCTATCCTTATCCAAACAGCTGCTGTTTGAACAAAGCGCCGCAATTAGTGACTGAAATAGAAAAAGTGTAGGTTGTTGTTCTAAAGTATCGTCTCTTCTTAGGCATCAAGGTACTGCAACCGTGTGTCTATCGTACTCTGTACTCTTGGATCCTGCGTTTGGACTCATCTAGCTGGTGCTGCAGGTCCCAGACGATCTCTTTATATTTGGCATAGCGCTCCTCTACCATCTCCCTCTGCTGCTGTGAGTCCTGAACACACAACACAGAAGCTGTGTCATCAGATTGTGCGACTATTTCTAAACAGGCAGAAAAGAAAAGAAGAATCTAAACAATCTTTTTGGGTTAATTAGTCAGAGAACTGAATAAATAGTAGTGGTGTCAAAGTGCACAAGCTAATCTTTTGAATTCACGAGTGCTTCCTATAACAGTAAATTGGAGCCTGGCAGTCCATTACACTCACACACAAGTGTTGCAGGACTCAGCAAACTACACAATACCTGGATGTGACAGCACTACACACAGGTGGGCGTGATTGTGAAACAAGACAAATATTTCATTATTTAAGGTTCAGTTAGAGCTCTGGACGTATCAAATAGATTTACACTGACTGCTGATCAGCAATGAGAATAACAGAAAGAATTTAACATGTAGATTACCTCGCTATCAATAATAGAAGCCCAAATAAGCACGAGCATACGTGCCCTTAAAAGCAAAAAGCAAAATCAATAAACTATTAATTATTTAGCTAAAATCGAGTGTAACGCACACTGGTATTGGTGTGCATGGAGTCAACATGAGATAACAGGCTCTGCGTCTCTGCCAGGTTAGACTGAGTCACTCACACAGATGCAGTTAAGCTGTTGTTATGCTGGTGAGTGAAGCACTGAGGAGAAGCAACCTGCTGAGGCTCGATCCTTCATTTACTTACTGAAGTCTTTTTCTGCTCTCTGCTTTCAGCACAGTCTGACCTGAAACCAACGTCCGGCTGACTCACAGTTTGCTGCTCGTTTTAGCTTCATATGGATGTAATCCTGCTCTTTCTACTGGTTTTCATTTATTTTACACTATTAAAGTCTTTCTTAAAAATGTAGTTAGCTTCATTTGTTTGAGACATCACGTCATCACTGCCCCGATTGGTTCCTTTGGCAGTCCTGGTCTTTGCTTGTTTTGTGCATTAGCAAACAGATTAGCAACAGCTAAGCTTATCTTAGACAGCCGAGCAAAGGAATAAAATACTTTTAGGTCTCTGACAATAAACTTAGCAGTGATGATTCTGCTGAGTCGTGCTGCTTCATGATGCGGAGCTTTAACCATGGAAGATGCAATTAGTCACATCTGCCCAGTGCTGAGCCTCCTTCAGCTGTTTCAATGCTTCACTGTTTGTGTCAGGAACTTGAGACCTTCGCTGATAAACATCTGTCATTATATTGAAAATGATGATCAGGCCATTTAGGTTAGTGCTAGAGTAATAATGTGTATGTGTTAGTCCCCATAGGGAAATTGCTCCTCTGCATTTAACCCATTCACCCAGTGAAGCAGCGGGCAGCCACCAATGCAGCGCCCGGGGAGCAGCGTGTAGGGACGGTACCTTGCTCAGGGGTACCTCAGGGTAGCCGTTCAGTGGAGTCGAACCCCCGACCTTCCGATCATGGGGCCACCACTCTACCTACTGAGCTATCCCTGCCCCATAGGGAGATGCAGACAGAACTGATTTTGTAGCATTTTGAGTGTCTTGCTGCAGCAGCTTAATGAGGGAATCCTCCTTATGTTACGATGATGGAAAGTTTAACTGGCTCTTGTGTTTTGTCCTGCTAATCAGTTGTGCAGTGGTAAAGTTAGTAAAGCATTAATTCCATGGTTTTGCAATTAATAATCCATAATTATAGGATTTAATCCTCTTATATGTGACTCAGAGCTAATTGTGCAGTTACTCGGTTAATTTTTGTGCGTCAAATAAAAGAAGTAATCTAGATTATATGTGATCCGCACCTCCAAGTCTCTGAAGTTCTCCATAAGAAGCTGTTTTTCTGGAATAGACTCCAAGTGATCCAGGGCTACTCTTGTATTCTTAAAAAAAAAGAAGAAAACACACACACACACACACACACACGAATATTTAACAAATATAAATGGAAGATACTGAAAGTTGTCAGAACTGAAAACAGCATCTGTGTTTTTAACATCATAATTACAAGTTATCCAAGTGATCCCGACGCAGATGTCAGTAAATCCAATAACACAACGAGGAACCCCAAAAATCCTAAACACGTAGACACACATGCTACAAGACCAAAACAACACGTGGAGATTTAATGATTAATAATATTGGGGCCACTTCCCAATTCCATTAATTGCCTCTCCTTTTCCCTCGCCACGTTTTCCTCGTTCGTCAGCACTTCCCACTTACAGCCAACAAAAAAGATCAAACAGCAACAGCGAGGAAGGAAAAGTCGGTGAAATAAGAGTGAAACGAGACGTCGC
>NC_142118.1:810000-882500 GCF_056152115.1 Neolamprologus brichardi | reverse complement strand
TCCCGAGATTTGAGGTATCGTCTCTGTAATGTTTCTTCCTGTCAGCTTAAGGTAGTGATACTTTCACTTTTCATTATCACTTACCTACTTCCTGCATTATTTTGTGCCCCATTATCGTATAACATGACAGTGTGATTGCTGGGCAGTATAAAATATGCCTCTTTGTTTGTGTCGGCGTGCATAGAGTTACCAGAGGAACTATAACTCCATAAAAAGTAAGCAGTTGTGGTAGAGGGATCATAAAAGTTGCTGAGAACAATAAGCTTTCTCAAAAATCACATCTCCAGCAGCAGCACAGGCGAGAAAGCATCTGTGAGCTCTATTTGGCCTTGCATTGGAAAGTGTCTGCTTTGATTGTAGAGCCTTGACATTTCCAAAGGCTGTGTGTGTGTGTGTGTGTGTGTGTGTGTGTGTGTGTGTGTGTGTGTGTGTGTGTGTGTGTGTTGATTTGCCTGAACCAAGAAAGTGTCCCTGTTCGAAAAGCAAAGCAATGTTCAAATGTTTCTTGTCCAATTTGTAAACTATTGCTTGCTTAGATAGATTCCCAACCCGAGAGATACAAATTCAAAAGAGCTCAAACTTGCTTTATTTTGGAATTTAACTTTTAATTATTATCCTTATCTGTGATTGTGCGGTTTATTCTGCCAAATAACTCATTAATGTTCTTCCTAGTTTACTGTCATCAATGTGAAATAAATCAAGAAATCCTTATGAGTCATCAAAAAAGCTGATTTAATGTGTACATTTCAACACACTGAGAATATGTAACACAGACAAATCTCATTATGTCGTAGCCTGATTTGTCTGTTTTAAACGTACCTGAATGCATAAACCTTTATGTTTAATGAATGATAAAACATATAAAGCTTATTATATTTTCATCGTGAACTTTCAGTTTGAGACAGAAAAGCTCTGCCAGGCACTGTGGAGGCTAAATAATTTCCCGCATAATCATTGGATATTAAAAAGAAGAAAAGAGTGAATTTAATTGGCTTCTCTCGTACTGTCCCTAATATCGACCAATCGAAACGAGAGTGGGCGGGGCTTGAAACTGGACTTTTCTTCACGGCTTTTCTGCTGGCAGAGGGAGGGGTGATGAGAGTGTTGTTTTCTGTTGCTGCCGGGAACACACAGAGCTGCCAAGGTCGGTGAAAGTACTGCACACAGCCAGGCTTCGGTGCTGAGCTCCCGTAGACTCCTACACCGAGAGACATACCGGTGAGTTTTGAGCTTTGCGCAACTTTGATTCGTGTTTTGCCGGCCACAAAGATGGTGGGGTCTGTGGGTTAACTTTACTTGGTGTCTTGCCAAAATGTGTACCCCGTACAAATCGGGGACTGTCAAACGAGTTCACATGGAGTAATGGGGAGCAGGCGGAGGAAGCGCCAACTTGCTAGCTAATATTAGCTCCTGAAATGAGTTACGTGGTAGCGTAATTGTTGTACTAAGTCTTATCTGCCCGCGGTTTTGTTCTATTGATATTCGCATATGTTGTGATTTCTTTTCCGAGGTTTACTCAGTGGTGCTAGCTTCGCGGTCCGGTTAGCCCACAAACTTAGCTCGGGACTGCCGGAGGCGTTAAATTCGAGCCACACTGCTCTTGTTTTCCTGTTGTTGATTTATAGAAACACATTGTTTTTGTTTTATTTTGATAGCAGATATATGTTAGAACCCGGTTTGGTGAAAAAGTTATAACAGTTTAACAACTATCTCCGTCTGAAATCACTGCTGTGTAGACACCGCTGCAGGCTGATAACAGTGTCCGGTTCATCCTCAGGCAGGTGGTTGGATTAAATGATTTCCTTTCTACTGCTGTAATTTCTGACTGATTGCTGCCTCTTGAACTGGCAGAGGGGGGAAAGATTTGTGGCCTCAGTCTGCAGCTGATAAAAGTAGCTGTTTGTGTGTCCTGACATGATCTACAATGTGGAGCTCTGCGTCGGCCCTCCTGGTGTTATTCCAGGCTATACTTTATTATTTCCTATTACAACAACAACACACCTCCGCCCCTGGTTCATTCAGCCCAGTACCTCCATCCATTGCAGTGCTGCCATGTAGGTGGTGGAATCTAGATTCACTGCGCCTTGCCAGAGGAATTAACCAAACATAGTCCAAGAGCCGGGTGCAAATTTGTTCACAGCCTGCAGCACAGGCAGACTGACAGACTTGTCTTGACTCAGATCTCTAAATTTGAAAACCAACTTGATATGCAAATTTTTCAAGGCAATAAGAGGAATGTGCCCATCAAGGCCCTGGTGTACTGAAATGGCGCCCTTTTGTTCAAGAGGACATACAGCAACAGCTGCACTTCCCAACTCTGTGTGTGTGTGTGTGTGTGTGTGTGTGTGTGTGTGTGTGTGTGTGTGTGTGTGTGTGTGTGTGTGTGGTGGGGCATGTGTGAGCAGATTTGTCCTGTTTCAGTCAGTATTCCAGGGAGTAATTGCAGCGTTTCTGGAATGCTGGTTAACGTTTCAGAGTTCTGCGTGTTAGACAATAGCTGGTGTGAATGAACCTGATCTCACATGAAGGGAGTTGAAATGCTTTGCATGTTATTTGCATGGCCAAGCAGAACTAGTAGTGGTGTTCACACTGAAACAGTGGAGATGTGCTCGGACACGCAGAGTCATACATGCTGCAGCATTTAAGCCAGTTCTGTTTGACTTTATTAGACGTTTGGTCCAATAAGAGGTCCTCTGCACTACTGGGAAGGACCTTTGTTAAATATTCTTATGAATGCATATTGTTCTAGTGACGTGTGGAGCATCAGAGTGATGCATACTGCGTTCTGTACACTGGGTGTGACAAGAACGAAACTATCTACCTTTGTGTCAACAATGTGGCTAAAGTAACCCATGTATCAGTTTATATTTCTTTGCCTGTGGTTGCTGTGAACCATTCCACATATTCCAACATTCCCAGATAAAAATGTGTCAGACTTTAAAAATTAGGCATGGCACAATTTGAATGGCGTGTCCAGCACTCTGCTCGCCCATCGTCCTGTCAGAAAGCTGCCAGATATCAGTTGAAAGTCTCGTAGTTCTGCGCTCTCACTGCTCAAGGTTTTCTTTGCAACAGAAAAACAGGATATGGTATCTCACACCCTGTCGAACAGTGGCATATTTGTACTTTGTGGTTTTTCAACCTGCTGTTGCATTACAGGTTGTCTGAGGGAAGCACACGGTGTAACACTTTACACTGCTGTACGTCACAGCTTGGGAAGACTTTGCTCTGAGAGATGCTTTGTAACATGACGATAAAGATGCTTAACTGCTTGAAAAGAAGAGCATGAACGGTCTGTTTCCTAGTCCTTTAACAACAAAACAGAAACTGTCAGTGTCAAGCTAGCCCAAACTTGCATGTTAGTTGTAATAAAACATTATCTTTATGTTGAGTGTGAGCTGCTGTGATTGCACAGGGGAGCCGCTGGTGCCGCCCTGGCAGCCATTCTGCTCGTAGAGTGAAGCAGCAGCTTTACTGGAGCCACTTTAGCCTGTCATGGGCTGTTTCAAAGGTAATGTGGTATTTGCAGTTTTTGCTGCTCTCAGACTTCAAACAAACTGCTCACGGCAGCAATTTTTTGTTTGCCCGAGTCCAGCTATGAATCACAAGTCGCTTTGTGATACGACACGAGAAATCCCAAAGGATTTCCTGCTAGCGCTGCACCATTGCCAAGTCCAATATCTCGAGGCTTAAGCTGTGCAAGCAGTGGGAAGTCTTGTCGTGTCATTATTTCACCGTCGACGCCAGCCGAGGCCAGCCTGCAGCTTCTGCAGACTGTCTGGCACATTTTATTTATGCATGGCACATTTTGGGCAAAATGATGCTTCTTCTTTCTGTGTTCGTTTAGCAGTGTGGGCAGTTACTGATGTATGTGCGGACTGGAAAGAGTATATTTGCATAAAGTACGTTAGAGAAGTCAAACATGAGGGCTTTTGGCAGTTATAATAGTTTGAATGTGTACTTCCTTTTAGGATAAGAAAGGATTTGTGTTAGAGTTGTTAAAGTCATGATTTCATTCAGACTGAACAAACTGGCTAAGAGCTCTCCTCCTGTTATCAGCAGCTAGTCATCCAGTTTGCTGTGGACCATCCGCCACTGCTGACTCAGCCAATGCTGCCATCTGGGCTGGAAGAGAAAACAGGACAGATTTCTCCCAGGTTCCGGAGCCTCGGATGCTCGGCTAACAGATTCTGTGTTTGTGTAGCTGTTTTCATATGTGAGCTGCAGCTTTGAACTTTGTTTAAAAAGACATTTCCAGCAAAGGTGCCGAATGTTAGATGCAGTTTGGTAACAAAAGTTACCGTCCAATCCAGACGTGCAAAATTTTTACCTTGATCATTTGAAAAGTGTCAGTGTTACCCCTCAAAGGTGCTCGATGCTTTATTTTTTTCAGCATTTTCAGACCTCATAAGTTTAGGGGTACAAGAGTTGTACAAAAAGCGTGTTTGATCCAAGACGAGCGAGTTGTGTGTGGACATCTGCGTGAGAGGTCTGCAGATAACAGCGTCTGTGAAGGTTCTCAGTCATCCAGGTCATCGTAGTCAAAGGAGCTTGCAAAGAAAAGCGTCTGGACTTCTTTAAGTTGCTTGAAGACGTTTCACCTTCATCCGAGAGGCTTCTTCAGTTCTAAGGTCAAATGGTGGAGAGTCCCAGATAATAGCGTAGGGCAGCGGTCTCCAACCTTTTTTGCGCCACGGACCGGTTTATGCCCAACAATATTTTCATGGACCGGCCTTTAAGGTGTCGCGGATAAATACAACAAAATAAAACTAGTACTGGTACCGAAAAAAAGAAGATTTATTCATAACACACGTGAAAAGACCCAGGAAAACAGAGTAAACGATAAAAACGATAACAAAATAACACTGAAAACCAATAAAAACCCTGAAAACTATACATTTCACACCTGAGCCTCAACTCTCGCGGCCCGGTACCAAACGACTCACGGACCGGTACCGGTCCGAGGCCCGGGGGTTGGGACCGCTGGCGTAGGGCGTTCGCAGCGAGTCAGTGCTCACGCTCTGCTCAGGATGCACCGTCGCATAAACCAACCTGAGTAAGTCCAATAGTGAGAACGTGTCTGAGAGATTACATCTGTTGTGGCTGGAAATGGGAAGTTTCCCAAAATGAGCTTGGTGTTCAGATTTGTATTCTGGGTTTTTCTGGGATCTAAGTTGATGTTTGGGGGTGTCTGTGCATGTGGCTGTGCATGTGGCCATGTTTGGTGCAACAGAAATCAACCTTTGTTGCATTTTTATGGTATTTCTAGCCTCCCCCCCCTTTTTTTTAAGCTACAGTATATTTCATGTTTGGGTAAAATAGACCCCGCTCTGAAAACACAGTGCTGGAAGGCGTGTTTGTTTCCTCTATGCAGATAAAACTGCGATGTTTTTGGAATGTTCTCGGAGGAAAAAATTCCCTCCTGTGTTGGAGGATTTGTTGTTTTGCTCAGAATAATTTCTTCTGCTGCTTTTATGTTTAGTTTTTTATATTAATTAAAATCTGGCTGTGATTGGCAAAGGCCCACCCACCCTTCTGTTTTCAAGGAAGTGAGTTAAAATGCCTTCAGCTGAGGGTTGGCACCAAGGCCCAGCAACAGCTAAAGAAGGACCCTGAGCTGCTCTCGAGTCCAAGAATAAAACTACCTTTGTATGGGAAGCAAAGGTGGCTGAGTGTAATTGGCTGCGTCAGTTTTGGGGCCCTGGTTCTGTGCATGTTTGCTTTCTGTCACACTGCCTCCATCTACTGCAACACCTTACTAAACCAGAGCCATTCCCAGTGTTATCCATGACACCCATGCTTTTACTGCAGTGACAACAACAAATGTCTGCTGTTAATTAAGGTGATCATTTCAGCTTTAATTGAGTGCTTACTGAAACAATGAGCCTTTTCAGGCTCTCAGTCTGGCTGAGCAAGATAAATAAATCCTAACTGTTAGGACAGCTTATTCTCTTAAAAGCTTAAAATGTTTTTAAAGCCTAATCCTCCAACATTTAGTGTTCACCGCGAATATTGTTCTTAAGCCTCCTGGTTATATTACTCTGGTTATTTGTGTGCACTAGACCGTGGCCGTCCTGCCGTAGTTCCTGTTTTACGCCGAACTACCCGTCTGTGTCTTTTTATCTGTCTGTGTGTGCAGATACGTGTGTGTACAACTGTTCTGCCTCATGACCCTGCACACTTCCCACTCACGTTTCACTTTTTCTGCTTGCATCCTGTCAGCGTGACAGCAGCTCTCTGTGTCGCTGTTGTTCAGAGCCGTGGTCGTAATGGTCACTTGTTTATCTCGCCTGCTCGTGTGTTACTGTTAGTAGTCATTTTTTGGTTTGGTGTGCTGTTGTACTGGGACACAGACTCCCAATTGGCTGTTTTGAAGTTTATTTTATAATAGGAAACTTTTTTTAGTCAATGACATGATTTGAATTCATCCGCTTTTATAACCACAAACTGTCTCACATGACCTAATAACACAGCAATAGTTGGTTTTGTGGTTTGTTTGTTTTTTTACATAATTATTTAAGTTTGTTTCGGTTGCTTTGGTTATTGTTCAGGTTTTGCTACTTTGTAATCAACCTGAGATTTATTCTTATGAGTTCTGCGTTATGTCTGGTATTAACATGTTTCTGAAGCCCAAGTCGTTATACAAGTGCTTATTTCTACTACTTACAACAGTTTGCACAAAATTGCTTTGGCAGTTCACTTGGTTCCAAATGCCCAAAGCATCATTTTTTCTGGGCCAGTGGAAAATTGGAAAGCTTTGGAAGAGCAGCTCAAAGTTCAGAAACTACAAGATAAGAGTCAGACTGAGCTGTGGGAGATAGAGTCGTTGTAGGGAGGCGTGTGAGGGGTCAACCAACTACACGCTTAAACTTTGTCACCTGTGATTGTTGGCAGCTGAGATGCTATTTTGTGAAGCCTTGTTAATTGTCGTTGTTGTACAACACTGGTTTACTGGGGGCTTTATTATAGCCACCTGTCACTGCTCTCTGCTGCAGACTGCAGCTCCCTTATCTCCACACTAACGACTGTAATAAATGTTGAAAATGAGCAAAGATTAAGTGGTGCGTCTCAGGATTGTTTGGCTGTGTCAGAATAAACGGAGCCACAGGAATCACTACACTGAACATGAAGCTAGCTGGTGCTAGCCTTGCTCATGTTAGCTACTTACTGTTGAAGCACTCGATTAGTCGACACTTCTGTTTGTGTTTAGCTGGTCAGGAAAGTCCATCGTTCTCCTGTGGACTCGGTGACACATGTCAGTGTCCTGAGTGGGGCGACAGTTTGGAGCGTCTGGAGCTTAACACAGTTTTGTCCTTGTAGGATTGATCACACTGAGTACTGCAGGTTTTATTCTTACTATAACTGCAAGCTTGATGAAAGTACAACAGACATGAGTACTTGTCCACAGCAAAGAATAATCCAAGCGTTGCCCTTCTTGCATCAGTTATGCTTCACAGCTCACTGAGCTCAGCTGTTGTTCAGCAGCAGTGTTGGTGAAAATGAGACCATTAGGATTTGCCAAGTTCTCCAGTTTACTGTAATTTCATAATTCCAGCCAGGCTTAGTGATAAACACTGCATATGTGGAAGACCCCACAGCAACGTCCATGTTGGAAATGTCTCACATAGATACGTGCTCCGCCCATGTTCCCTGCTCCTAACACATTAAACTTTAATAACTGACTGTCGCCATCCAGCCTGATATTAACTGGTGCCTGTGCAGTGATTAATGTCATTTGATCCAGTTGTCACTGGTGTTTATGTTGTTGCTCCTGGGTGTAAAAGTGTAATTATATTTGCGTTCGGTTCCGTAGAGGCGATCACCATTTAACACTAGAGGTGGGCGATAGAAACAATATAAATTTGGCCAACGATAGAGATTTTGACTATACCGCTCTATCGTGATAGCACATGTTGATGATGTCATCAAGCTGCGCCTGTTTTGGTCAAAAGCATCGCAGCAGCTAAAACCATTATCATCTGCAAAATATGCCGACAGTCACAGCAAAGAGATGAAGCACTTTTGAAATATGAAGAAAGCCAAAAACTGCGCTTCCTCCGCTTCCGGAACATTGATTCATTAATGTTGAATTCTCTGCAGCTGCTCTGTTCCCATGTTGTTGCAGTATATTAATGACTAACCTCGTATTGTGGATGAATAATCTCAGTTGTTCTCCTGACTGAAGTTTGGCCCGTGTATAGCATCCTGCTATGCGATTGCATTTGTCCCTGACCACCAGAATCCTTCACGTTAACTTTTATCGAGTGGAAAAAAACTTAGCGTTCATCCTCCAGCTTCACTGTGCTAATGTTATGCTAACATAGCTGTGTCGCTAGCAATCACGTAGCACAACATTATATACCAGGTAGTCCAACTTCAGTAACCCTGCAAACGCCACTGCTGTTTAGTTTTCTGTCTTCATTTATGTTGGAAGTGATAGCAGAG
Organism: Neolamprologus brichardi; assembly: GCF_056152115.1. Taxonomy (NCBI): domain Eukaryota; kingdom Metazoa; phylum Chordata; class Actinopteri; order Cichliformes; family Cichlidae; genus Neolamprologus; species Neolamprologus brichardi. The sequence goes on along the minus strand of NC_142118.1, from coordinate 874,055 downwards.
CTGTACGTTTGAATTGGTCTCAAAAATCTCTCAGTCAGAACATGGTATGAAATGTTTAGGTGGAAGCTAGCGAGCTAACTTCCTGCTAACTTCCTGCTAACTTCTAACTCCGTTAAATTTAATAACTTCTGTTTTCATGGATGTTAAACTTAATTGTTACACCTGGTAAAGCAGCAACGCTGATGACTTTATTAAAGATGAAAGAATTTAGACCGTTTTTAACTCTTAGTGTTCGTTTGACTTTGGGACCTGAAACTGACGGAGTTTAGGACCCAGATTACTCCGCGCAGCTCCTCACTACGGCAGCCGTAATGCTCTGACAATCCATCAGCTGTGCGGCTTACCAAAGTTGTACTAAAACATTTTTAACAGATTTCTGCCAAAATCGGTTCGAGGTCAGTAAGCACAACCAGAATTCATACATAAGGATTTTAAGTCCTTATAGTGTGGAAAATACGTTATACAGAAGAAAAGAATATATCGTGATATATATCGTTACCGCACGTGCTTCAAATTATATCGCGATATGAATTTTAGGCCATATCGCCCAGCCCTATTTAACACTAAACGCTGTCAGCCTTCTGCTGCGGGGTGTCATGCTTCCTAGTCCATGTGGTGCAAGACACTTTTCTTTGTAAGCATAATTCTGCTGTGAGATGAACCGAAGGATGGAGTGGGGGGGAAACAGGAAACATGGGAAATAAGGTCAGGGTAGCAAACAGTCCAGCCGGCTGGGAATCAAACTGGACTTACTGCTCAGATACACAGCACATTATTTCTGACTTTATAATATCTTTAACTTTGATTAGCCAGCTGTGCCACAACACTTGTTTTTCTGGATTTGGACGACTCTGAGAATCAGAGCCTGTGCACAGTCACTGATCTCAGCAGGAACTCAGAGCTTATTATTCATGACAAGCTAAAAGTCTGTGAGGGCGGGAATGGGTGGCTGTCATGCTTTACAGTGAAGGTTGTAAAACTAGTGGGGGAGATCTAACCAGCAGCAGCTTGGGGGGGGCTGCAGGCTTAAACTCTGACCCCGATTACTGTATGTTGGGATTGTGATGATTAATGTTGATTATTAATCTTGATAATTTGATTTTGTAATTACTTGGAATTCCAGACGGAGGGTGTTACAGGAAAAATAGACTTTCTGTTACGTACTGCAGCCCTGCCCAACCACAATAAACAGCTATTATCATCATTTCATTTGCTGTGTGTGATAAATCACTAATGATCGATGAGCTGTGAACAATATGTTTCCCAAGTCTTAACTGCTCATTTCGACCACTTGAGCAGAAATGCCATTACAGAATATTGTACTGCAAACAAAAAGGGGAAAGTTGATCATTTAAAATGACCTTTCAGTAGTTAATGATCTAGATCAATGAGAAACCTGGATTTACACTGTGCACACACACAGAAGCAGTTTGGGCCGTAACAGCGTGTAAGTAATATACAGAGGAAAAACCTATATTTATTTATAAATAAATCAATGTGAGATCGCTGTAACAGCAACAATGGCTGCCCCGTGGCGTGCCTTTGGGGGGTCAGGCCAGCAGACCAGGGAGCTGCAAGTGTCCTCGCAGAACGTTTTGAAGCGATGACACCGGCCCTCACAGCAGAGTGTTTATGCAAAGCCCTGAATAGGTTCATCTTCATAAGCAGCAGCTCGCTCTGTTTTTACAGAACTTACTTTGAGAGCGTTTCTCTAAGCTGTGAACAGCAACCTCATCATCTGTGGGTGTCCTGAAAATGCAAAGAGTTAATAAGAAGAAAAATATGTTATTGGAGGGAAGCGTGATGAAGGGGAAAGAAGCACCGCCGGGCCTCACTGGTAGAGAGCAAATACAGAAATGAGCAAAAGGCTGTGCTGACCCTGACCCTGTCTCCTTTGAATGCACGTTTGTTTGACTTCTTGTCTGAAGTATCTGCATGTCTACTGATGTCATGACCTTAAGGCAAGTCTGTTAATGTAATCTTGCTGCTTCAGTGTAACATCGCTCTCAGAGAAGTGCCTGTGATAACTGCAGTGACGCTAACCATATGCTAGCTAACCTTTGTGGTAAAAGTAGTTTTGTTTAGCAATCGTGTGTTAATTACTTTGGTTTGTATCCCCTCTAGCTGTTGTTTAGAACTGCCGGTTCTTTGGACTCGACTGTGACCTTTTTCATAATCTGGAATATAAAAGATGGAGGTCGTCACTATGACATCACCCTCTGGTTGGGGGTATAAAACACTCGGGGATACTGCAGACCCTCCCTAAGTCATAGCCTGCTGTGTCATCTATTACACTCTAAATGCGACTAATGAGCATCATGTTGTAAGGGGTAAGACATGAAAATCACCAGGGCCGTCTGTGTGGTCATAGATGAAGGTGGCTGATCTCTTTTGCAACCACAGGAGCATTCAGAAGAATCTCTAGAATAAATAAACAACCTACATATTTGGATGATCTTGATTAATCCTCGAAGGCCGATTGTTTGGTTTTTGTTTCGTGGCTGTCTTGTTTTCATATTTACCTGACAGATACAGGTGCCAGTCTCCTTATCCAGCTGTCAAAAAGTTTGTCCCTCTCTTAGAATAAGAACTTCTTTATCTGAAGTATCTGAAGTATCATCAAGTCACAGTCTACTGATGTCGTTGCTTCAATGCAGTCTGCGGCAGTAGCACATCTATCTGAGTATATTAAGACAACCTTGCTCTCTGTAGCTCTCAGAGAAAGGGCGTGTGTTGAGGAAGTTAGCTTGATGCATTCACATTCATATTTGCTAACGCTGGTTTCACACAGACATGGTTCCCTTTGTATCTACATCACTGTTGACAAGCAGGGCCGGGCAGAACAGAAGTGGCATTGAACAGAAACGTAGGAGGAATTTTTACGCCTGGAGTCCCGCGCTACGCAGCACTAGCTGCTAGCAGCCAGCCTCCCCCTGCTCTCCGAATACCAACCTCCTGCGTTCTGCTCGTTCTCTTCGAGTCTTTTCCTCCGTTTATTGTTCTCCTCATGCACTCTTAAACGCCTTGGCAGTCTCTCCCTCCATCTATCCCACTTTCTCTCAGCACTGACAGAGGCCTCTCTGAGATGTTTACTATGTCCGCAGACACCCCTCCCCCCGTCACCCCTCCCACTCACCGAACAGAATAACGGTCACTGTGACTTTTTTGTCTGTTTATTATCTTCGTCCCTCTTCATCTGCCTGCAGATGTTAGAGGAGGGATAGTGGTGAGTTTGTATGGAGCAAGTGTAAAGTGACCCAGCTGGCTGAACCAGAGGGCACACAGAGCTGAGAGCGGCCGCTGAGGAGGAGGCTCGGTGACAGCGAGCTGGAGCGCGTAGCCGTTTGTCAGATATGAGATGTACTGTTTCTGAGAGCCTTTCAGAGAGCAGCACAAGTACTCAAAACTGTGCTCGATGCCTGATCCCGGCTGCTGAGAGTTCTTCAGTGCAGAGAGCCTCCAGAGTGGTGAGCAGAGCAGAACAGTTGAACCCTGTGCTGGTATGTGAAGCAGGCTGTGAGAGGGGAGGATAAAGAGCAAGGCTGCCATTGTGGTGGTGCTAGGCAGGTTTCCCCTTCTCCACCCAGCCCACCCTCTTCCCTGCCTGCCTGCCTCCCTCCCAACAGCACCCCCACCCCCTGGCCCATGTCCATATTAGGGCAAAACTCAGCCAACCTCCCCTCGAGCTGAGCTCAACCCCCTCCAAAATGCCCTGCTGTCACATTTGCTCCAGCAAAGGGCGCCTGAGGGAGACGCAGCTCCCCTAACCCAATTTGAAGGCCTGTTTTCCTCGCCAGTCAAAACAGCCGAGGGATTTTAAAAATGGATGCAGAGAGCCAAGCTGGCGTGTTCCAATGTGCTTTTATTTTGGAGGAGCTACAGTTAATGGGCTTAACTTGAGCAGTTTTTGACCATATGCCACTTGGTGACCCCCCCAAAAGGGCTCATTAAGTTCATACTGTACATCAGTGTGTGTGCAGCATTTAGTCATTGTTGTGTACTGACTCTACTGTCAGACAGCACACAGCCTGAAAGCATACAGTCGGTATCGGGACTGTTATGGGTTTTCTTAGCGACAAACTGAGGTTCAGACTGAACTATGAACTATTTTTAGTGTCGAGCCCCCAGTTTCTTTTGTTCGTGTGCTGCACTGACACTCGGTGCTATTCCAAAGCTACTTTGCATTACGCTGGTAGTGACAGACACCAGTTAAACAACTGGTTTATGCTTGTCAGCCATTTTCCTAGAGATTCCTAAACACAAGTTATTTCGGGGCATTGGTGTTGATTTTGGTTTCCTGTGGTTTATACAGAGAGGAAACGGTTTACTTTGCAGAGCTGGCTTTGGCACAGAAGCCTTTTAAACTTAAAATATTTGTTTCCTTGCAGCCGCGCCAGCCAATCGCACGCGAACACACAGGTTGGGCACACGCAGGCCGAGACAAATGGGAGCGTCCGTGTCGTAACTGGCGCGATGCTGTTTCAGTTCAGGTGTCACAGCTCTGGATCCACAGCAGCCAAGAAAGGTTTCCTGGGAACTCGTTATAATAACAGAGTTAATTAAACTGGTGCTAAAACTTCTTTTTTGTGAAGAATCAATATAATTATTAATCGCTGCAGATAATTGGCCAATCATTGGTTGAAAGCTTTTGTCTGGATGGTTATTGTAAACCTGCTCTGTTGTTTGTAAATGGTTAACTGGTCTTTAATGTGCTTACAAGTGGGCAAGCATACTGGTTTTACTTTTGTGTGCTTTCACAAGCTATTCGCTTAAGTTTAGTTGTGTATGTACAACCAATCACAGCAGATGGCCCCGCCCCTCCCTGGTTCTGCTGGAGGTTTCTTCCTGTTAAAAGGGAGTTTTTCCTTCCCACTGTCGCCAAAGTGCTTGCTCATAGGGGGTCATATGATTGTTGGGTTTTTCTCTGTGTGTGTTATTGTAGGGTCGACCTTACAGTATAAAGCGCCTTGAGCCGACTGCTGTTGTGATTTGGCGCCGTGTAAATAAAGCTGTTCTAGGACCAGTACAAGACTTGAACGTGTCATGCAGCCCTGTCACGTGTTTCAATGCAGCTTCTAATTAGACTTTGTTAGGCTATAAATTTGTAATGATGTGGTTATTTATAATAATTAATACCTCGTGCTACTGAAAATAATGGAAAGGGATTATTTTGTTTATTCTATTATTATGTGTTCGTTCTTGATCTGTAACAGATTTTCCTAAAATGTGTCTCGTGCTGCATCGTTCGCTCAAATCGAGACGACATTCAGAGGAAAGTTTCTTTTCAACAGATTTTTATTGCGTTGTCTTACAGGAGCTCTACGGCTGATTCGTTGCCAGAGCGGCTTGTAGATAATCTCCCAGACGTAGCCAGAGTGTACGAGCGTTTGGCTGCTGCTCATTTTCCTTCATCTGGGAATTATTTGAACAGCACCACAAGCTTTTTAGAAATATTTTTATTTATCCATTTATTCTTTTTACTTCACATGAAGATCATCTTATCAGCCTGTGCTGATGTTCCAGCTTCTGTTTTACCAGCGTCACCATTTAAAGTGCAGGAAAATATTTCCCCCGTTTGACGCCGTCGGCTCAGGTGCTCGCGGGCCTGTGACGAATCAAACAGGAACCACATTCCATAGAGTGCAGATCAGGTTCAGCGAGCCGTTTCCAGCATCAGTGCAGCACTTCCTCCCCCCACATATTACTTGTACGTATAATAACCATCAGTATATAATGTTAGTACTCACTGCTGCATGCTAAATAATAGGGGTGGGGAAAAACTCGATACTGTGTAGCATGGTGATACTTTGTTTGCTAATAATGTATGGATACAGGGACAGCAGAAATCGATATTTTGTTACAAAAAAGGTTTTTGTGCTCTGACTTCAGAGCATGTTGATCCTTTTTCTGAGCAAGAATCCTGACATTCCTTCACTGTCCAAATGTGTTTAATAAACATGACAGTTTACTTATTTTAATTTAAGACATGTTTTATTTTAATTAAGTTTAAAACTTTTTTATTTAATGTAAAATTATATTTTGTTTTAATTTACTTTCAAATTCTTCAGTTGCTGAAGGGGCTGCATAGTTTTCATAAACTGCATAGTTCAGAATAGCTATAATTGTACCAGATGGTTGATTCAGTTAAGTTGGACTAGACTGTAATACAAACCGTTCAGTTTGTCAACAATAAAACTGAAATGAGAGAAAGACTGAGTGTGAGACTTTGATATTAGAGAAAATGAATATTGATAAAGTTTACCTTTATGTACAGAATCTGAATATCGCAAAATATTTTTAAAAATTGTAATAATATCGTATCGTGGGATGTATGGTGATTCCCACCTCTCGTAAATAACCACGCTGATCGTGTTGGTAGATGTTGTGCTGATCTGATTATTCAGTTATGAAGTGATTTGAAGAAACAACATGATGCGATTTCATGAGATTTTTGTTGTTAGCAGCATGTTGACGAGGAACTGCTCTGTTTACCAGAAGACCAGAGCTGATTTATTGTACACGCATGAAGTTGTGCATGAGAACAAAGGAACTGCAGACAGTTCCCACACGCTTCAGCACTCGCTCCGTCACTTGAGGTTTTTCTGTCACCGAGCAGACTGACATGTTTCCTGTGTAACAGTTAGCACTTGATGAATGAAAGGCCTCGTTTGCATTAGTGTGAATGCAAACGGCTTTTTATAAACATGTGTAATTACATATTTTTAAATACATTTTTTAACTGTACAGTTTTGAAGGTCAGTTGGTGTCAAAGGTCAGTGAGTTTCTAACAAACACGGAGTTAATGTGGAAAAGAACAAAATCCAGTCCGCCGTGGCAGAGCTCGCCGTTCTGATTCGTGACCCTTTCATAGGCTGTTGCCATGCAGAAAGGACGCAGGACGCTCCAGACAGACACACACGTAGTCATTTACTCATGGGAGGGCTGTAGTCTTCCAGCCCGTTGAACCTCCATAACCTTTGTTTGAACCCTGAGAGAACTCGCCATCCTCTCCACATCATGAACGTAGCCTGCTGTGTCATCTATTACACGTGTGCGTGCATTTCATTTATCACCTGGTTGGAAAACGTGTGTCCGACGTGGTCTCACGCGTGCTTACTCACAGATTTGCACACCGTCTTGTTGCGTGACCTGGAGTGATGCTGGAAATGTTCTTTTCCAGGTGGATATGATGCTCAGTCATGTCAATAATTGATTTACTGGTTCAATCCTGTGAATATCAACAGCTGTCACGCCATTTTGGATTTCATGTCTGTTGGTGCTCACAAAACGTCACCAGGTGTGGGTAATGAAGGTCCGGCCCCACCCACACAGCGAGCCCTGGTACCTCTGTTCTTATCTTTAACCCAGCTTTTTTTTGCTGTGGTGGTCGTCTCAATATCGTTCTGCTTCCCAAGAGAGGATCTGATCGTCTGGTCAGACGCACTCAGACTCCAGCTGTCAGTGATGCTCTGTCTGCTCTGGAGATCTGGTCCAACCAGAACCTACGGTGGTGGAGGACGGCTCCAGGGGCTGCTGTCAGTCGAGCTGAAGTTCGTCTGCAGGATGAGAGACTCACGAGAGAAGCATCACCAAGTACTCAGAAAACAGGAGTAAAAATAAAAAATGTGTGAACCTGCTTCACTGTGCAGTCTTCATTTAGGGAAACGTTACTGTTTGCAATAAGTGATGATGGTTATATTGTTCATCCAGCTGTCTGCACTCAGTGATGACAGTACTACGTGTAAATGTGCTGATTGTTGAAAATGTCAACGTAGCAGCGAGGAGACAAAAGGTTTTGATCCAAAGTGGGTCATCGCCTCTGCTGCCTCGGGGCAAGAACATGATTTGGGCACAAAGGAGACGGGACATCCTGATAGTTTCCATCTCTGCACTGCCTACATCTTTGATCTGCTACAGCCCGATGTCCCTAGCAGGTCTTTGAGGTCATCTGATCAGGGCTTACTTGCTTTAAAAAATACTAAGAGGAGGACTGAGGGTGATAGAGCTTTTGCCACTGTGGCCCCGAGACTGTGGACTCTCTCCCCAAACATTAAGAACTGTGGACTCAGTTTTTAAAAAAACAACTCAAAACTCACCTTTTTAAAACTGCTTTTGGTTAATTTTTTGTCTGTTTTATTTTCTCTTTTTAAATCTTTTTATGACTTGTAATCTTATGTTATTATCTTATCTTAATCTTATGTGCAGCACTTTGTGAATCTGTCTTGAAAGGTGCTGTATAAATAAAAATTTATTTATTATTTATTTACACTTCAGAGGTGAAAAGAAAAGGAAATGTTCTATTTGTACTCGTATCTGACATTTTCTGTGTTACTCAGAAAAGAGTTACTTGGAGAGTCAGTTGTGGTGTCAGGCTTGACAAACGCAGTGCAGCTTCCTGTGATTGGGTTTGTGAGTTTGCACTTTTAACATGTCCGTATACTTATGACTAAACAACAGGTGCTGGTGCCCACTGTAAATCACAGCTGTGGAGGAAGCGAAATAGATCATCTCCATTTGAATAATAGCATAAAATGTCTTTAACAGACTTTTATCTTACAAAGGTCGACACTAAAATTTGAATAAATAAAGTCCAAGATATGACGTGTTTACACAGGCTCCAGTTTCTTACAGTTGTTTGGAAACTGCTGTTAGACAAATTTGCATTAGATTATGTGTTTGCAGATTTATTGGGTGGTCAGCAGTTATCTGCTGCTGACCACGCTGTGAAAACACAGCTGATATGACAGCAGATAAGAACTTATGGTCAGTTTAACCCAGTGAACTGTGGGATATGCAGTCTTTTGTTTTCCTGTGTAAACGTTGACTGAGCCTCTCAGTATTCCTTTCTATGCTGTATGCATGAAAACGGCAAAGACATGCATGCACTTGTTTTATGAGGTTTACACACAGATCGATCTGTGCACAATAAGAGGAATCTTTGCTCCACTTCAGCGACGCTGAGGCGCCGTCATGATAACGATAATCTGTTTCTTCACGTTTTTGTTTACATCCACAGTCCCTCTCCGGTGATCCCTCCTCTCGTCTCCCTCACGTGTCTGCAGTCTGCCGCTCTCCCGTTTTAAGCACCTTCTTGGCAGAGATTCGCATCGTTAGTGGCAGCTGCTTCATCACACACCTTCCCTTTTCCTGACCGGTAGCCTTTATAGAACAAAGTGTGTCCACATGTCTGTCCCCTCCAGGCTGTCCGTCTTTCTTATTTAACGCACTTCTCTGCTGTCACCATGGAAACGGATGGTTTTGAGACGAGCCCATGCACATGTGTGGTTGTCCACACAAAGACTGTTAACATCTTCATGTAAGTTTGTTTTCCGTCCATGCAGGGAGGGAGCCAGCACTCTGTACATGAAGCTCACGTAAGAGCAGGATGGTGAATTTGCTCGTTTCTACTCCCTGATTGCTCTTCAGACTCGTCAGACTTCTTCAGTTCTTTCGACAGTGTCGTGTAAGCTGAGGGGAAAACATCTGCACTCGAGAGATGAAGCCATTCAATAACGGCTTGTTGTTGTTGTTTTGTTTGTTTGCTCTTTAATATTTGACAGAGACGAGTGCTCCACCCTCCCCTTCATGGATGTAAAACAACACAACACGGCACTTTTTTACTAATCTTTGCTCTGTGTGATGTCAGAAGGCGGGGGGGGTATTCTCTTGTAGCAGGGGTGTCCAACTCCAGGCCTCGAGGGCCGGTGTCCTGCAGGTTTTAGATGTGTCAGCTGATTTAAACGGCTAAATGACCTCATCATGTGATTCAGGCGTGCTGACCCAGGGTGAGATCTAAAACCTGCAGGACGCCGGCCCTTGACGCCTGGAGTTCCCCACCCCTGTGTTATAGGGTCATCTCAGGTGCACAGAAGCCCCACCCACTTGCTGTCTTGTTTGTGGGGACGAATGAATGGAGGTAAAACCACTTTATTTCAGTTATTATACAGACGGCGTACTGAAGACCCTCACTGAGCCTCTGTGTAAGATAAACTCTATGATTAAGTCCATGATTAAAAATATATATAGCTGAAAATTATCAGTAAGCAGGCTGTGGCAGTAGAGAGTGGGGATCAAACGGTAGGCCAAATGGTGATGTGTTGTGGCACTCGGCTCTCGTTTGTTAGAAATGAGTGTAATCCACGTTGTTATCGAGCCTCCCTTAACGATGACGGCTGCCACATAATCAGCATGGGCAGACTTTATGATCAGTACGTTACAGTCCCTGGATTTTGTGTGTGTGACTAATCCGACTGTTTATGACTTTGCTGCTACTTTGTTAGAATCATCATTTTGATGTTTGCTGTCCTGTTTTCACTTGAAGTCACAGCTGATGATGAGTCCAACACACCAAACAAGTCCAGCTGAACACCAGCGTGCAGCCTAAATTTAAAATGCATGTCACCTTAATGTTAGATCACCTAAAACCATTAGCACTAATGGCGCTGTCATTTTCTGTGTTTCATACATTCATTCAAATTTCATCTGTTTCGTTTCCCTGAATCTGTCATGTTCGTCTGTCCTGAACATACACTCTCATAACCACGTGGAAGGATATTCCCTGTATGTGATCCTCAGTCTTTTAAATGAGTTTTTTGGTTTTAGCTTCTTTTGTTAGTTTCAGTTCAGTCTTAGTGTTTCTAAGTGTTATTGTATGAGCGACGTAGGCCCCTCAGCAGAGGTTTTACAATACAAACAGAACTTTTTGGAAGCATTTTGCTTTCAGTCTTATAAACATCCAGAGTCTCAGCAAACACGTCCAACAATGCCTCATGAAGCACGCTGCATTACTAACAGATAATAACTAAAAAACCCTAAAGTGATCGTTTTAGTTAACTACAGTGATCTCGATGCGTTGACCATCAGTATCGATTTTTTAAATGTGATTCATAGCAAACAATTAATTTTCTTTACTGGTGCAGCAATAAGCAGGCTGCTTGGCTTGTCTCACAGCTTTGGTTTCTTTGCGCCAGTCTCTCCTTTTTCTCTTCCTGCTTCCTCCATCAGTTCGTCTCACTTATCTCATTCCTCACTCATACCTTCGTGCTCTTAACAGCAGATCTGTTGGATAAAATCAACATTACTGCGCTCAGTTGTTTTGGTTTTTCCCCTTCGGTAACTTACCATGGGACAGCAGCGGCCCATGTATTACTGCGCATGTTATTCCTCTGAGGTCACTGGAAAATTCCATTCTAGCTCTTGATTGATGTTTCCTGAAAAACATGTTTATTTTTGAGAAGTCTGCATTCATCTCGCTCCACACTGTTTGACTGCACCACCTGCCGGGATGATTGACAGATTTATTGACTTACTAATAAACCGGCGCTCAGCTCTGAGTGCTGTGATAAATGTGCTGGTAGTTTAAGATTGTTGGTTTGCTCACTGGTATGAATGGCTCAAGTGTGAAGTGTTGATGCTGCATATTTTATTTATTCATTTATTTTTATTCTAGTGCAGTGCGGACTGGCTGACTTTTGCAAACGTGCTTGATTGACATGTAGATAAGTTGGGGACAAATTGGGGAAATCCTGCTCTGACTGAAAGCAGAAGCAGAGAAGGAAAAGGCAATGAAACGGACACATGGGGCAAAGAGGAAGGAGGACTTCAAAGAAGCTGAAGTGCAGAAAAAGAAGGAAGTTTGACGTATAAAGTGGGCGTGATATTATATTAAAGACCATTCACATGTCCAACCGCAGGGAACAGTTGCACTTTCTGCCCTTACGAGGAGAGCATCTCGAGTCTCTGGAGGCACCCATCCATCCATCCATCCACCCATCCATCCATCCATCCACCCACCCATCCACCCATCCATCCATCCACCCACCCACCCATCCACCCATCCATGCATCCTCCCACCCATCCATCCATCCATCCATCCATCCATCCACCCACCCATCCATCCATCCATCCATCCACCCACCCATCCATCCATCCATCCATCCATCCACCCACCCACCCACCCACCCATCCATCCATCCATCCATCCATCCATCCACCCACCCATCCATCCATCCATCCACCTATCCATCCATCCATCATCCACCCATCCATCCATCATCCACCCATCCATCCATCCATCCATCCATCATCCACCCATCCATCCATCCACCCATCCATCCATCCATCCATCCATCCATCATCCACCCACCCATCCATCCACCCATCCATCCACCCACCCAATCATCTGCAGCATCCCTTCTCTCAGCACTGTTGCTGTGCAGGTTCCACAGAGGGTGGAGCAGAGTCAGTGACAGTTGGTAACATGTCTACATTATGTTAGTCAATGGATTAGTGGATCATCAGAAAATCAGACACTAACAACAAACGTGGCGTTTGTATCAAAAACCTCTGCGATAGATGAATTGTCTTCGTTTCAAAAAAGTATTATGTTGAACAAAAAGTGTTTGAGAAACCCAACATTTGTGTGTCTGTGGAAGTATTTGCATGATGCATGTATTATATGTTCATTACCTCGCTGCCATATAAACGTGCATGAGCTTATTAGTGCGTGTGTGCACGTGAAGGCTGTAACTTACATTCAACATGATGCCCACTGTGTCATTTGCACAGTGAATAATTCTTATGATCCAATAATAATGGCCCTGAGTGCTCTGAGGTTCCAGTTCTTCACCCTCGCCTGCAAAGAGTGCTAGCTGGAGCTGGAGGTCATCACGTGATGAACGCAGTGAAACCACCACAGAGCAGAGTGCAGATCAGAAAAATGTTGACAGTCGTGGATGATATTAAACTGACTCGAGCTGCACAGCTGCTCCATGAACTTCAGGAATAAAAAAAGCCTAACAGATCCCTTTTAAGCAATTATTCAATTAAGGTAAAACTAAGGTTATAGTTCTTTGCACACAAACACTGGAGTATTGTTCACACATGAATATTTGCTCCTGCCTAGATTAGCAGTCCACAAGTAGCCGGTCAGACCAGAATGAGCCACATGGGGCCGTAAAACAAACATTTCAAGCCACAACAGGAAATGTAGTAAGACGTAGTAACCGTCCACAGCGCAGCTTTACTGCCGCTGCAGTCAGGCCTCGCCATCATTTAAAAGTACTCTGTTGCAGGCCGGTGTAGGTCCATTCCCAAACAGGAATATTTTTCCAGACTGTAGCACCAGGAAAGCGTCTCTCTGTTGCTAAGCAGGAGACTACCTCTCATAGTTTGACTGATTTTGCACTCCATGAGTGGGTTTTGTGGGCCAGATTCGGGGCATTCATCGGCCCACAAAACCCACTCATAGAGAGCAAAATCAGTCAAACTATGAGAGGTGCACATTTAGAAACAGCCGTGACAAATATTAGGTTCAAATGTGGGAAAATTCACTCTCAGCTCTCACAGATGAACGCTGAGCTTCAGGTGATCCTGGTCTTTTGGTTGGACGCTGTGCTAGTTGACAGCACCATCGGTTTATTTTCTGCTCCCACCTTAAAGAGAATCGCAGCATTGTGCAGCCGCAGCATGGCGCAGGATGTTCAGCACCTCAGTAACCTGCAGACGGGCTAATCAGCTGCTTTTCTTTGGATATGACAGACGCGGTGTCGATTTCAGTGTTGAATAATTCAGAGGTGTGTTTTGTGATGCTGGAGGATTGTTTTTGTCTGAAGGCTCGTGTGCATCAGCAGAAAAGAGTTATTTTGTTGGTTAATGTGGAAAGCTGATCCTCTGCCCGTTCAGTCGGCAGGTGTGCGACGTGCACGCAGTGACAGACACACCTGCACGTTTCCCTCGCTGGTATTAGTCGTGTCATTTTCTCTAAGTGCTTTTTTCCCTTTCTTGTTGTTACAGAGACACAAAGAAAGCGGATGATATAAACCGCAGCCTGACGTCCTCCACCAGAGAAGGTACAGCACTCATGACCACAGCTTCATGTTCGTACAGTCGGCGCTCCAAGCTGCACTAAGACACGTCAGCCAGCAGCAACACTGTGGTTTACATGATCTTAGGTAGCTGGGATCAGCCCGCGGTTGTTGTGTTAAGCCTCAGAAAGCTGCTCGTTCTCTGGGCTTTACAGCCAAACCTTCGTTTGGTAGTTACAGGATCTGAGGAGGATTACCAAACGTTCAGGTTTCTGTGCAACTTTGCAATGAACAAAGTTAAAAGAGAAAACTTGAAAAGGGTCAGTGCATCGTTTAAACACCTCTGTGTAATTTCATTATTGAGTGTAGCATCTGTCAGTGGGAACTTCCCCTTTTTTTATTTTTGTGTTTTTGAGGGTCGAACATGTTGCCTGAATTTATTTATTCATCTAAAAAGGAAAAAATCACCAGTGAGCTTATGGTAGGTTTAAAGTATGTTTTTGAGACTGCCATAAAATATCTGTCAGTATTTTTATTTGAAAGAATAAAGCTCCAACTCTACAAATAATTTGTGTTACCAGTTTTCTCAGATCAGGATTTTCTTTCTGAGCACGTGTTGGTCAGGACTCCCCAGACGGCAGAGGAGGTCGTTTTACCAGAGAACTCGTTTTGGTGCTTTAAGTGCATAGAATTAGCTTTAATTACAAAGCTTAAATAGGCTTGAGATGGCAGCACAGACTACAGCAGGAATGCTGAAATTGAGATTAAAGCAGCAGAGTTTTGGTCTCTGAGAGCAGCACAAAGGTCGCTCGTGTCTTAACACAAAAACTTGGCTTCACCATTTAGACACGCAGATTATTACATTTTTAATTTCTTCTCTTTTTTAGGGAAACTTAGATTCACTTCATGATTTCTAGTTCCACTCTCAGCGTATTCTTCACACAGATACTCGATAACTGCCGCTGAAAGAGGAAGAACACAACAAAACTGCCTTTATTAAAACAAATCGAACATAAAGGAGTCGCGGTTATATCAAAGTTTGATTCCAGTAGCTCAAAACACCAAATGAATGTAACTTGAACTGCAGACTGTAATAAGAAGCTGCTGATGTGCACATTAATACCTCACACACCTCATAGACTGTATTTAAAAGATGGCTGGTGGAGTCAGGGCATCGATGAGCGTCTGAGCGTTTCCACCATCGCCGCCATCTTGGTTGTGCAAAAAAAAGGGTGTGATGAGTAAAGATGGTCTGGGTGTGAAACCACGTACTCACCGGCTGGTCAACGACAAGTCCTGAGCTGTTGGGTGCGTGCTCTCGTGCCACCGATGATCATTCATTTTAAAACATCGTATGATTAATATTTACAAAACAGACTTGTTTATTTATTTAATGTGACCCACAACATGTGGCCAAGCCCATAAATTCTTGGAAAGGTGTTTAAAGGTCAACACACAAAACCATAAACATCGTCTCAACCTCAGCTCTCGACAGCGGCCTTCAGATAGTTCAGCTTTAAGCTTCCTCCACACTGACCTGCAGTCTGCGTCTCACCTTTTACACCACCTGTGGGCAATGGGAGCTAGCTAGGAGCTAGCTAGGAAGCTAATGCTAGCATCGTCACAGGCCCAAACACGATTTCTGTAAACACTCAACCTGTGAGCCCCCCTCCCCCCACCCTCTTCCCACTTGTGTCTCAAGTGAAACAAGACACTCACACAGACACTGTTGGTGTGTTACTGGCACACCTGTAGCACCAGGTGTTACCAAGAAGCTCGAACTAAGAGACACAACCTCTGCTGCATAACTGTACCTGATGATCTGAGAGTAAACGTTACCCAGACGTGTTCTTTGTTGTGCCACTCGCTGGTGTAATTCAGTCCATAAACATAAACTGGTGACGCGGTCACATCCCGTTTAGATGCGTCATTAAAGGATGCTGATTGGGTTTCGTTCAGATCATCAGAGAAGATCAGCGACATCATGAGAGCGATATTTACACTGACTGGTCTCACACCTACAGTGCGTGCTGGTTTTTATCATCTCATATTTAGTTAATTGAAGACAAAGTCCAATAATTCTCCCGTCTTTGTACAGTTTAAAAAAAACTATACATGTGACAGATGTTGTGTTCAACTTTTAATACAATAGAATAAAACTTGAGATCACCTTTATTATAGCTTTACTGTAGATAAAGTGACTGTGTGAGTAGGTACACATGCACATACATGAATCGGTTCTCTGTAGGCCGTTAAAAGTGAGCTGGTGTAGTTTAGGAACGAGAGCGTGTAACAGTGCACGAGAGCGTGTAACAGCGCACAAGCGCGTGTAACAGTGCACGAGAGCGTGTAACAGTGCACGAGAGCGTGTAACAGTGCACAAGCGCGTGTAACAGTGCACGAGCGCGTGTAACAGTGCACGAGAGCGTGTAACAGTGCACGAGAGCGTGTAACAGTGCACAAGCGCGTGTAACAGTGTGGCAGCCAGATCCTGCAGAATGTCAGAGAGGTGCAGCAACAGGTCAAATCCCCAAACAATGTGAGCTAGGCTCAGCTTTGAGCCAAAGGAACTGAAGCGACTCGTAGTGCAAAGACTTCAGAGAGCTACCGATCACACTGATGATGACGACTTTAGACCACGTGGTTGTTTCTTAAATGTTTGATCGTCTTTTATTCCCAGTGCACACAAAATGAAAACAACCACAAATGTACTTGACTGGACCGTTTTATCTCAGAGGGGAAAATACTCTTCGCAGTGTTAAAGTCAGCTGTCAGTTTTAATGGTTCACTGGTACCTGAGGGGTGGGGGGGTGGAGTCGTGCTGCAGATACAGCAGATAAAGCAGCTGCGGACTCGTAGCCACAGGTTAGAGTCTGCCCTGAACAAATAAGGCTTGCACAGCAGCACGTGTACCAGCATGACACGTCACAGTAGTTAGTGAATGTAGGCATACGTCAACACTGCCCCCTGCTGGTGCAACCCCGAGTCTGACTGCTCTGCATGCATTTAATAATCTGATGTGTTTTTAAGGTATATAATTTCCTCCAATCAAAGGCTGTAGGAACAGTATGCAGCCTGTTATTATGCACACAGTTATATCTGAATTTATGACGAGCGCAGGATGTGCAGCGAATACCACGGTTGAAAAATAGAGGACAGCTTGCTGGAGGCTGTGCAGAGAAATGCAGTGTGATTATCATGTGCACGCTGCTGCACAGAGTCTCCATTGTTGTCACTCTCTGGCTTAAGTCGAGGGAAGTTTGCTGTTAACGTGTGAGAAAAGAAGACTCGTGTT
The DNA here is from genome assembly GCF_056152115.1 of Neolamprologus brichardi. Lineage (NCBI taxonomy): Eukaryota > Metazoa > Chordata > Actinopteri > Cichliformes > Cichlidae > Neolamprologus > Neolamprologus brichardi. The sequence goes on along the minus strand of NC_142118.1, from coordinate 856,955 downwards.
TATCTTTACTGTGTAAAAATGCAAGTGTGCCAAAGATACTAACACAGACTTTAAAATCTTTTTCTAGCAGCTAATTCAGTTTTTAAAATAAACAGGGTTACACTGTTTGCATCTCTGTGAGTTCCTGACGTTATGCTGCTGTAGGTTTAGCCCCACTGTGATTACAGAGTCTGTGACCACCCGTCATAGCTGGGGGAGGGAGACGTTTCCCAGGAAATTGCTGCCTTTTGCCTCCAATAAAAGCTTTATAGAGTGTAACTGTAATTTAGGACTCTGCATTTGGCTGATTTCAGAGACGCCTGAATCCAAAAGAAAGGTTAAGAAACTAGACTTTTCTCAGGTTGCTTTCACAGCCTCGACTGACCAGGAAACACACGTGTGAAGAGACGGCGATAAAATGCACCTGGATAATCATCATCTGCATTTTCAGATCAGCTAGCAAAGCTTGCTGCACGGTTGGTTTCATTTCTGTCAAAGGAACGATGGACGGCAGGTCGGCAGCAAGGATTAAACTTAGAAAATAAAAGGACAATAACAGTTTTTCCCACCCTGCAAATGGTACAGTAAACATAGCCAAACCTTCATGTAATGAAGTCGGCGTATACGTGAGCCGAGAGCGCACTTTAAGCTTAGCTGACTCCACCCACCTTGTATTTGAATCTTTTGTTTGCGAGGGGCAGCCAATCAGGAAGAAGAAGAGAAAAAAAACTTGATTTGATTTTATTTTGTAAACTTTTGATTGATAATTTTGTCTGTTTAGAAACTTTTCACTGCAGGTAGTTAATTAAAGGCCTGGTTGGTGTTCAGAGGCGCTGCTGTAAAGCAGCATCCTTTAATATCCAGCTCCTGACATCACCCACACTGAACGTGTTTTTGTGAAACTGTATGTACTGGTATCTGTTATGGTGACGACTCTTTTTAACCATCAGGTTTGCTGGAATGGGTAACCTGCTAAAAGTCCTAACAAGGGAAATAGAGAACTATCCACACTTTTTCCTGGACTTTGAAAGTAAGTGTGGGGGGGCGGTGGGACACAGCTGGATGGAGAAGGAGGTGTAGCCTGCTCTGCTCTGTCTTCTCTCTCCGTCAGCCTCTGCTCTCCAAACTGTGACGGCGTCCTCTTATTCTCTCCTCTTTTTTCCTCGCCCCCCTCTTGGCTCGGTCGCGGCCTCCCGCAGCATCGCCTCTGATCGCCCGTCGCTAATCAACTTTCTTTTCTCCCTTTTTTCACACGTGCTCTTCCTCCTTTCTTTCTCTTTTCTCTCTCTTGCAGAATCCAAATGGGGAATCTATTAAAAGTGCTCACTTGCACAGAGTTTGAACAGGGGCCAAACTTTTTCCTTGACTTTGAAAGTGAGCGCAGCTTCTGCCTGTCCTCTCGCTCCCACACTCTCCTCTCCCCTCAACCAGTCGTCCCGTTAGCCTCTCTGTAGCCGCTCGGCTGGTCAGGGGTCAGACTGTTCAGCCGCTGTGAACTCCATTGAATTTCTAATGTTATTAAAATTCAGGATTAATTTCAGCCCTGCTTTAGAACAGGAACTCTTCTCTTTGTGTGCCAAGCAGAAGAGGAATGGATCTGACCCTTGACCTTTGCCGTCTGCTTTTACTAACTCGTCCGCATGCACCTCTTTGTGTTTGTGATGCATTTCATGCACCCAAATGTGACATCATGTAAACACAATGTTTACACACACACACACACACACACACACACACACACACACACACACACACACACACACACACACACACACACACACACACACACTACGCCTCCACAGTGGCATTTCAGCAGCTCGCTCGCTGTAGCCAACCCCAGGCTTTGTTTATTCAGCAGAGAGGAAATGATGGGAGTGGAAGGTTTTTGAAATGCAAAGCAGCGCAGACAGAGTTTTAATGTCAGCGCTGCTCTATATTTAGACTCTCTGTGGTCATGATAAGCAGCTCTCTATTCTGAGTCTTAGACGGCTCTGGCTAGGCTTGAGTTTGCATTACCTCACACTTTTTTACCACTGAGCTGCCAGAGCTGAGATGAAGAAGCAGGAGTTACGCAGAAGTTCATGGTGTCATAAACACGCAGCAGGAGACAAAGAGCTCATACGTACATCAGACCTGATGTTTGTTTCAGTCACAGCTGTTGCTCGAGCACGTACGAGCTCCTTCTGTGGCTACGGCACGCTTTGGATGACCCTGTGCAGACACACTGACCTTTGACCCCCACACACACTCTGCCCATGTCTCATCTTTTACAGTCAAATATTCAAAATATCTGCCTTAATGTGAGCTGCCATATTCAGATACGTTTGTGTGTTATTGGCGTAAATGTGGCCTCGTTTGAAGAAGTGTGTATTCAGCTCGAGGTGCTGAAAGATGATGGAGCCAGTTTGCACAGCGATTTGGCTTTTTGCAGTTAAAACCATTAAAGGCAGTTTTGTTGGTTTGACTGTAAAAGAGCTCAGCTGTATTGTATGAAGTGATGTCCCTCACTCGAGTCGTGCTGCTGAACGTTTTTGTTCTGTTTCCCATTTCAGACGAACGGCGAGTTCTAGCAGCAAACACGTTCAGCGAGCACGCTCGTTTCCTCCACTTGGTGCTCGTTTCATTAACTAACACGGTCTCACATCAATATGGAAAAAATCCACTGAAGTTTGTCTGTAATTATACAAGAGACGCTTGTGTTGTTGGCTTGTGTTCTGATATATGTTTGTGTTTAGATGCACAGCCGACAGACGGCGAGCGTGAGGTGTGGAACCAGGTGAATTCAGTCCTCCAGGAGTCTGAGAGCATTCTGGGAGGCCTGCAGTCTTACAAAGGGGCTGGCCAGGAGATCAGAGATGTAAGGAGAAACGCAGAGACACGGCATGGCGAGGAATCCTGAGTGGAAATCTCTGGATTCATCCCGTGATGCCGAATATGGCAGCTGTCCCGTCACTAACTCCCAAACCGTACGAGCGAGTTATGATGTCGGACTGATGCAAGCGAAGCTTCACGACAGCTTCAGCTGTGTTGGAGCATTTCTACTCCTCACTGTTCTTGGCTTATTGTAATCACATTACACTTGAAGCAGATTTTAGTCACATCAGTGTGCTGTGCATGCAGGGATCACTGAGATCAAAGTTATGGCCTTTTCTGGCTCTCCTTCAGTAACTGAGCTCACAGCAGATTCTCAAAATCTCCACAACATTTGCAGAATCTCGTTACTAAACAGCTGACTGTGAATTCAATCAGCTGCACAGAAGCTGCAAGTCAAGTCCTGCAAATTCTGACTGTAATCAGTCGTCCTGGAGGGGGGGGCTTTGCTGACGCTTCTGTGCAGTTATTAAGTTGTTCACTTTGATTTCAATAGTCTGTGGAACAGAAGAACTGCATACATGGAAAAATATATAAAACTATAATAATAATTAGAGGTGGGAATCACCACACATCCCACGATACGATATTATCACAATACTTAACGCACGATACGATATTATTGCAATTTTTAAAAATATTTTGCGATATTCAGATTCTGTACATAAAGGTAAACTTTATCAATATTCATTTTCTCTAATATCAAAGTCTCACACTCAGTCTTTCTCTCATTTCAGTTTTATTGTTGACAAACTGAACGGTTTGTATTACAGTCTAGTCCAACTTAACTGAATCAACCATCTGGTACAATTATAGCTATTCTGAACTATGCAGTTTATGAAAACTATGCAGCCCCTTCAGCAACTGAAGAATTTGAAAGTAAATTAAAACAAAATATAATTTTACATTAAATAAAAAAGTTTTAAACTTAATTAAAATAAAACATGTCTTAAATTAAAATAAGTAAACTGTCATGTTTATTAAACACATTTGGACAGTGAAGGAATGTCAGGATTCTTGCTCAGAAAAAGGATCAACATGCTCTGAAGTCAGAGCACAAAAACCTTTTTGTAACAAAATATCGATTTCTGCTGTCCCTGTATCCATACATTATTAGCAAACAAAATATCACCATGCTACACAGTATCCATTTTTTTCCCCACCCCTAATAATAACGGACTTTTATTTAAGTGTAACTGTTTCCATCTTTACAGCGAGTGGAGAGGTGCCTGCCACCACACAGCTCAAACTGCTGTGAATGCTCCTGTTATCATACAGAAAGCCTGTTTACATTTTAGATGTGTGTGCGTCACTCCGTGCTGTTGATGCGTGTGACGGTTGATGAGTGTTTCTTTGGTTCCAGGCGATCCAGAACCCCAGTGATCACAGCCTGCAGGAGAAAGCGTGGAACTCCGTCTGCCCGCTGGTCATCAAACTCAAGAGGTTTTACAGCTTCTCCCTCAAACTAGGTGCTGAACAAACGCCTCCTTTGTGTTACTGAACAGGTCACGTTACAGTCAAATTTCTCATTACGTTTAAGATTATGAATAAAGAGAGTGTGTGTGTGTGTTTGTGTGTGCAGAGAAGGCTCTGCAGAGTTTGTTGGAGTCCCTGACGTGTCCGCCCCTCACGCCCACTCAGCACCTGGAGAGGGAGCAGGCGCTGGCCAAACAGTTTGCTGAGATCCTCCACTTCACTCTGCGCTTCGATGAGCTCAAGGTCTGTGGAAACACTCGAGCTGAACTCAGACGCACACACAGTCAGCCTTATCCCGACACCTCGTGTGTTGTACTGTACGGTTTTATCGAACACTGACGTGTGCGTATGTGATGGAGAAATGATGGATTGTCTCTTTGTCTTCCCGTAGATGAGGAATCCTGCCATCCAGAATGACTTCAGCTACTACAGAAGGACCATCAGCAGAAACCAGATAAACAACATGAACGTGAGTCTGGGGAAAATCTTTTCCTGTTTTAGTCAGATTTGTATCTGGAGGACGTACTCGGTCTTTCTCGTGGTGAACCCAAGTCAGGACGAGAACAAACTGATTAGTTTTTTCATCTAAACCTGAAGCCTGATGTTGGCAGTGTAGGCGCTCGTTTCTGCTCAGCAGTGGGAGTAAACCTGAAGCCTCGTGGTTATTTCTGCACCCACAGCTGAACATAGAGAATGAAGTCAACAACGAGATGGCCAACAGGATGTCTCTGTTCTACGCGGAGGCCACGCCCATGCTGAAAACACTCAGCAATGCAACCACCAGCTTTGTGACAGAGGTAAGAGTCCAACACAGCCAGCGACTTCCTCCTTTAACGATGCATTTCATGAAGGTTGTTGAGTCTGTCCTCATAAATGTGACACAAATATCAGCTTTTTTTTGTTTGGTCATTTCCAACTGATTGTTTTCCACAGTGGGTGGATCTGTCACTGTGGTGGATCTGTCACTGTGGTGGATCTGTCACTGTGGTGGATCCGTCACAGTGTGTGGATCCGTCACAGTGTGTGGATCCGTCACAGTGTGTGGAACCGTCACAGTGGGTGGATCCGTCACAGTGGGTGGAACTGTCACAGTGTGTAGATCTATCACAGTGGGTGGATCCCTCACAGTGGGTGGATCCGTCGCAGTGGGTGGATCCGTCGCAGTGTGTGGATCCGTCACAGTGTGTGGATCCGTCACAGTGTGTGGAACTGTCACTGTGGTGGATCTGTCACTGTGGTGGATCCGTCGCAGTGGGTGGATCCGTCACAGTGTGTGGATCCGTCACAGTGTGTGGAACCGTCACAGTGGGTGGATCCATCACAGTGGGTGGAACTGTCACAGTGTGTAGATCTGTCACAGTGGGTGGATCCGTCACAGTGGGTGGATCCGTCACAGTGGGTGGAACTGTCACAGTGGGTGGATCCGTCGCAGTGGGTGGATCCGTCACAGTGGGTGGAACTGTCACAGTGGGTGGATCCGTCGCAGTGGGTGGATCCGTCACAGTGTGTGGATCCGTCACAGTGTGTGGAACTGTCACAGTGGGTTGATCCGTCACAGTGGGTGGAACTGTCACAGTGTGTGGATCTGTCGCAGTGGGTGGATCTGTCGCAGTGGGTGGAACTGTCGCAGTGGGTGGATCCCTCGCAGTGGGTGGATCCGTCACAGTGGGTTGCAGGTCAACCTTCAAACATTATGTTTCAGCTCTTTAGTTTTCTGTGTGTCTGAGACTGTTATTGTCATCGTTGTCACTCACGTTGTAACCAGAAGTATTTTTAATCCTAAACGTGGCGCATGAGAAATGTCACGTTACATCAGGTCGACGCAACGACTCGGATGGCGTGGAGGACACAGAGTTGCCACAGAAGTCTGAATCAAGCTTTAGAGTCAGCAGTTAACCAGACAACATGTCTGTGGACAGGTTCAAACGTCTTTACTGTCGAGTGACCGATGCTGCCTCTTAAACAGGCTAACTCGTTTAGCTAATCTGACCGCGCCATCAAATCAGTGTGGTGTTGTCTCTGCCCTCCTAGTTTAGTCCACCATGAACAGGCAGTGATTCGTATCGAGCTTTTTCACTCTCAGCTAACACACACGCACGCACACACACATGCACACACACACGCACACACAGATTGGATGGACGTTTCATGGGTCCTTGACTCTCAGGATCTTACCTGAGGAGAAACCACAGGTGGAACCATAGACCTTCAGCAGTAGACGAGCTTCTCTGAATACTGAGCCACAGCTTTGATCTTTCAAATGACAAAAAAACACTACATGTGGCACTTTAGTTACTTTATCTTTAGTTACTTTATATTTCTGTGAATGATTTTCTTTTGTTGTTAAGCTGAAGAACAGCAGATTCATGGCCACAGGTCGATGCCTAAAGTTCCTCTTTTATTTCAGGACAACGAGGTTCAAAGTTCCTTTTTGCACTTTTTAATTTCAGGTCTAAAATGATTTTACCCATCAGCCTTTGTAACGATAACATGTGACTTTGTTCAGAACAAGACGCTTCCACTGGAGAACACAACAGACTGTCTCAGCACCATGGCCAGCGTCTGTAAAGTCATGCTCGAGACGCCGTGAGTCTCTCACACACACACACACACACACACACACACACACACACACACACACACACACACACACACACGTAAATCATTAAACTCCTCCTCCTCTCGTGTGCGTGCAGAGAGTATTCGAGTCGTTTCAGCAGTGAGGACACGCTCTTGTTTTGCATGAGGGTCATGGTTGGAGTCATCATTCTGTATGACCACGTCCACCCCAACGGCGCCTTCAACAAGTCCTCCAAGATAGATGTAAGACACACACACACACACACACACACACACACACACACACACACACACACACACACACACACAGTATTGTAAGTCATTGCTGACATCATTGATTTGTCTTCAGATGAAAGGCTGCATAAAAGTCCTGAAGGACCAGCCAGCAGACAACGTAGAAGGTCTCCTGAATGCACTCAAGTAGGTTCACAGCTCGCCTTTGATGCCGAGTGTTCCTGTGTGGGTTTGATTCTGACTCATGCTATGTACCAGTTTTGGCTGTGAAAGTTATGAGAGGTTGTATGTGTGCCTGCCGAGGTAAAGCCGAACTGTAACCATTTCCACACAGTTTCCTTAAAAACCACCTCTGCTGAAAGCAAATATCCGGTTGGACATCTGGTCTTTGCAAAAGGGAGCTGGCAGGTGTGTGATGTCACACTGGGTTGGTTGGTACAGGTGATAGTCAGGTGTATTTGAAGCCAGCGAGCAGGTTTAGGTGGCTGCACACGTCTCCAGCTCCCTCATCATCTAACCCAGAGTCCCCGACCAGTTTATGTCCGGTGATATTTTCACAGACCGGACTTTGAGGTGTCGCGGATAAATACAACAAAATAAAACCAGTATCAAAAAAAAAGATTTATTCATAACACCCAGGGAAACCGAGTTAACAATAAAAACACTAAAAAAACAAATTTCACACCTGAGCCTCAACTCTGACGTCCGGATTCCTAACGAATCACAGACCGGTGCTGGCCCGGGGGCCCGCTGGTCTAAACCACAGCAGAGTGAACGAGTTTCCTGAACCGTGGGAGGTTTCCTGACCTGATTCTCACAGAACTGTCCAAACTACATGTGTGAAAATCACTTTTGTGTTTGTCAGCAAGAACTCCTCGATGTTTTCATTGGTGCATTAACTCCGACTCCTTTTTTCTCCTCAGGTTCACCACAAAACACCTGAATGACGAGACCACTCCGAAGAACATCCGGACGATGCTCCAGTAATATTCCTTCTCTCTTATATAAATATATATAAATAGATATGAAGAGGATCACTGACCTCAGATAAGATGTATATGTTTACATTATTTAAAGAGTCGATGTTAATACTTTTGTGTATTTGCATAGTGATTCCCTCCAAGTTACTGAAGCCTGCAGATCATGATCACGCTGTGCAAACAGAAAGAAGCTCGAGCGGTCAGAGCACAGATGATGGTTGCCTCTCAGCCTTACATGTACTGAGCTTTGCGAGCACTCACAGATAAAGATCCCAGGCAGCAGAAAACGTCCTTTAAAATGTACTTTTTAAATTTTTTATTTGGAACTGTGGCCATCAAACTGTTTCTCCTCAAATCCAGACAGACACTGAAGATATTTCATCTTCACGTGTCGACTCGCGCACAATGAGATGCACAATCATTCTAATCGTTTGTGTCACCGTGAAGGGCTGAAGACTAAAGCAGCGGGCGACGTTTCACTAAGAGCACCTCGGTGTGTTCTCTCTCTTCTCTGTGTTCAAACTCCAGCAGCCTTTGAATTAAACCCACTGTGAACATGAAACCTGACTTTGCACGTCCAGTGAGATCCAGCGTGTCAAAGCTGAGGCGACTGATGAGACGTCACTGAACCCACCGCGTTTTACTCAGTCGTGTTTGACTTGCGTGACAATAATTGTGTGCTTTCCGTCTTCTGAGTGACTTTTAATCTGCGAGGCTTTGCTGTTGAACTTTCTTTAAAAGAAAAGCCAAAAATGTCTTTAATTCTGAATAAATTCTGTTTTTCTTGGAAGGATTTCCACTTTTGTTTTTGAGTCTCTTTGAGGAAAGTAACGTTTCTCCTGGACTGGGAGGAAATGTGTCCAGATTGTTTTTGATCATGTGTAAATTCATCAAAGTCTTCTGAGCAATTCCAAGACTCAGCCTGAGAAGACAAACTCAAATCAAACATCGGTTGTTGTCACTGATCTGTAGCTCGTTCTTCTAAAACGCTCTGCTGTCGCTTTAGAAGAACGCTTCTCTCTGATTTTGGGGGATTTGGTTTCGAGCCTGCTCACAGTCGGTTGGACAATCTGTGCTTTAATTTTAGTTTTAGTTCATTTGTGCTGTCATCTGATCACCGGTGCATCAGGACAGCACGTCTATGAATCCTCGTGCACAGCAGTCAACTTTCACTGTTCAACTGCTGTACGCTCTGTTGTTGGAGCCTTTTTACACCGCGACCTAATTACAGTAATAACTGTGTCATCCACCGAGTGACGATTAACCCCTGTGGTGTCCGTGGCTCACTGCAAAGCGCCACGTTTGCCTTAAAATCTGCCGCAGGCCGCCACGTGTTAGGACGTAACCTGTGAAACATCCAGTTTTACTTTATTTTGAATCCAAAAGCCATAAATACACTCTGGTCTCTAACGTTCATCCTCTGATGAGTTAACAGTAAATTAACCATCTTTCATATAAGTTTCTTTCTCTCGTATTTAGTAATATATATACACACATTTTGGACGCCATGTTTCTATGAAAGCTCGTTTGAAGCCGGCTGTGCGTATGAGAGATATTTCATATCTGACTGAAGTGGATTTTTTTATTATTATTAATAAAAAAAGACATTGTCTGTCATAATTGATGCACACGAGGCTTCCCTCTTTGCCCAACATGCTGTGTGTTGACAAGTTGCTTTGAATACTGATCAAAATCAGTTACTTTGTCTCAAACTGACATTTACTGTTTAGTATTTCTGTTCAGACTCACTGGTGTTAGAAATGCTTTTGCTGTGTTGTTGCATATTGAATGGGACGTGTGGACTGGATAATAAAGGTGGTACATTTCTTACACACATCGTTTGTTTTGGCGTTCTTGTGTTACAGCTGATTATAACTCAGCAGTTTAAACTGAAGTGTTCATGTTAGAAGTATTAAAACCTCTGTATATAAATGCAGCTTTAAGTTTTTCAGATTTTAAAGTCTTGTTGTTTTTAAATTTGGGTAAATATTTGGACAGACGTGTGAGCTCGTCTCATTAGCATGGTGCATTTGTAATGTGCTGATCTGGGCAACAAGTAGACTTTATATATATTGGTGTCTATTATTATCAGAGCTGCTGGAGTCATAAAATCATCAGGAAATTATTAATTGTTGTAATAAATCAAGTGCGTATAATCTCAATTTTTTTGTAGACTCTTACAGGGTTGGAGGGGTTGGGTTTTTTTTGGGTGGGGGGGTTCTAAGTTAATTTGCCCATCCCGTCTGTTAACACAGTACTAATACAGAAATACGTTAGAATTACTGTCTACAAATGGGTGACATTGTCTCTTTGTCATTTCTCTTATAGAATTAAATGTCAAATATTTTCCTAATGATCCATCTGTCTACATCAGGTCAGGGTCACACGCTGCATGTGCAGAAAGATTGAAGCTCCAGGTCTTGAGGTTGCAGACTGTACTTCTGTTTTCCTCCAGGAGGGGGCGATCTACTTCTTCTCTTGCGAATGTGATGCAGACGCAGTCCAGGGCTGAGCCTCAAACAGGGGCGCACCTACAGTCAGTGAATACAGTTTTTAGGACTGGTAACACCTCCACCACTTCTCACACACACTGTTCCTCCTCTGCTTCTCAGACTCTTTGCAGTTTTAGTTCAGTGCTGATTGTACACTGTGGACAGGCTTAAATCAATCAAATTATATCACACCAGTACACCATAGATCAGAGCTATACACAATAGATTCTTAGGATTTTATAAATCCACGCCTCCCTTGATCCTGGAGTTTAAGAAACATCTGCTTAATTATTTGCTTTTTAAAAAAACAAATCAAAAAACAAGATTAGTTTGTTCGCCTTCATAAACTGAAGAATCAGTTCTGAGCATTTTCCATTCTTAAGCTAAATTTTACCCACTCAGTGTTTCTTCTGCTACGAAGCAGATCGCTCATGTTAAGTAATATTTCACCAAGACCAGGTTAGAAGTGTGATGCCGGCTGCATATGTAAATATCAGTCACTATTCAGACATGACATTGTCCATTAGGGACAGGCTGGGGTGGGTTGCAAAGCAGTTTGCAGATGTGCCACAATTGTTAGGCTAAAGCAAAACATGCCCTATATGAGACCTACCTAACTTTTTATACAAGCGCACAAAGAGTATATTAATATTTTGCAGTACAGAGTAAATGATTAAGCTCCTCTCAGTGAAACTGCACGCAGTCACTTTCCTGCAGAAGCTTTTGAACCTGCAGTTTGTCCTGAGGGGGTTTCTTGTTGATGTGGGGTTACATCATACTCAGCCCAGAGGAACAGCAGGAACTGTGAAAACTTACTGGGAACGCTCCTGTGTGAACGCTGGAACACCCTGAGCGCTTCCACACTCAGCCGAGGCACCGGCGTCCTCGCCGGCTTCGGACGGATCCCGGCGTTCCACTGGGATAAGTGGAGAAGGCTCTCAGCAGACTCCCCAATGACGGGGTCAGCGATACTGCGCGATGTCCATGTGGGGTGAGTTTGTGTCTGATCACGAGGAAGACTGGGGGGTCTGCTGCTGGAGCTGAGGAACATCTGAAAGAAGAGATGTGATAGTAACACAGTAAGTGTGGTATGTTGTATAGTGCAAACCCAGATCTTAAATAAATATACAGTAATTCCACCAAGGCCTGAATATTAGATGCAGCAGTGTCCTCTATTTCACCCTCTCCTCCACCCTTCCCACCATCATCAGCATAATTTGCCTCCCGCTGTGCAAATGCTGTTCCATAATGCATGATGCCTGCTGGATGCACAGTCTCCAGGGGTTTGTCTCCGTTTATTATCTCCCTGTGATTAAGACAAGGAGGTCACAGCCATATGGCACTGATGATGAATGGGGAGGGGTTTACCAGCGATTTGGCTTTGCGTAGTTTATAATTTGCTTCAGAGAGTGTTTTCTTTTTCCCATCATCCGCCTTTGATGTGTTAGTGCAGCAGGTGGAGGCGCTGTTGTTTCTCATCTGCCTGGAGAAAGACAGCAGAGTCGGTAAAGGGGAACGATTATGCATGATAACGACATCAGTTTATCTACAAGTGAACGCTGTGAGGAAACTGCTCAGCCCTCAGACAGTTGTGAGGCAGAAATCGCCCCAACCACCACCTGTTCAAACCTTCTGATGGGGCAGCCAATAACATGAAAGTCGAAAACTGAGAATCATGAAAAATTACTGAAGTGCAAATTAATCAACTATTAAGTCCAGGCAACACCTGCTGACTCCTGCACTGCCACTCTAAGGTGAGTAAGGGTTCCTCCAAGAGCTCTAAATAAATTAAAATGCCCTCCTGCAACATCCTGGTCTTTGGGTTCTCCCAGACCTGAAAAACACCATGATGAAAGCACGGTGTGAAGAAAAACCTCTGATGCTACCCTCTCTCCACAAGCAAGTCTAAAATTTCCCGGACGAGCCCCCAAATATGACGTAACCCAGCTCAAACGTTTCTAGTTCCTTTGTGGATATAATGTTGATATAATAAATATTGGTCCCCATTTGAACCATAAACAAGGACAAAGCAGTTTGTGCTTTAGAGGATGTCTACTCTATGACTGATACGTTTCTTTCACATATTGTCTGGTTAAAAAACACCGAGGCATTCATCTGGAGCTGTCAAAGCTCTTTGTGTTGTTAATGTCCATCATTTATATCCATTTTGGCAGATGGCTTGGTTCTGCTGTAGGTCTCTTCCTGTTGAATGGAAACTTTTTCTCTCCACAGACACCTCGTGCATGCTAACAGGACACTGTTTGGGATTTATAATATTTTTAATGCCAAACGCACCTGTTCTTATAGAGCACTTTTCTACTCAAAGCACTTGTTCCCACTATGCTATTTCTCTCTGCAATTTAAACACATTCATACTCCAACAGATGCACTACAGAGCGTCTTAGGGTTAGTGTCGTGCCCAAGGATATTTGGCAGACTGGACCAGACGGGGCTCAAATCACCAACCTTCCAATTAGTAGGTGACCCACTCTCCCACCTGAGCTACAGCCACCGTGGGGCCGTCACTATAAAGAACCTTAAAGCCTCATTAATGCCAGACGTGATTCAGCAAATGTTCCCTGCCGTCTTACGCTCTCAGCGCCTGTTCGATGGGGTCCAGATTGTCCAGGTAGTTGAAGCGCAGTGTGTCTTTGGGACGTCTGTCAGAGTCTCTCCATGGTGGGGGTGCACCTGGCTGCTTCTCCTTTCTCAGTCTCGTGCTGGAGCTGCTTCCAGGTTGCTGCTTGGTGGATGCTGGACACTCCTCCAACCTGACAGCTGCTATTTCTGACGGCTCTTTGTGACCACGGCTTTCTGCTGCGACATCTGGAACCACAAACTGCTGCTGCGATGAAGCACCCTGGGAAAAAAAGGGTCTTTTATTTTGTTTTGTTTTTGAAAGCTAGATTTTAATAATGTTATTTTGTCTTATCGAGTTGTTAAACAAAGGTAGGATAATTGTTTAAATCTCTTCTGGATCTCCTGACCTGCAGGACGCTCAGACGCAGCTCCTGGACTGTCTGGATGTAGTGTCTCTTCCAGACGCCCTGTTCGAATGGTGTCGGGGAGGAGCTGAGGAGCCAGCCGAGCCTCAGACACTTGGGCATCCACAGCTGGTCCAGCTCCACAATGCTCTTCCACTGCCAGCTCACCTGCGCATGGAGGATCGAATCATTCATTGACTTCTTCACAAGAACAAGGGTCAAAACTTCACGTCACTCCCCATTAATGAATCCACGTGTACCTGAGCACATCGACAGAGGCTGCGTGGGTCCAGGAAGGAGAAGAGATACAGGGAGAGGGCTCTGGGCAGCAGGCAGGTGAAGTCTGCGGCCTGCAGGGGGAGCTGTCTGCTCACACTGAGGCTCAGGAACCTGAGCTGCTCCACTGAACAGCTCAACACCAAGTCCTGCAGCACCGCCTTCCTCTGACTGTCAGACCACCTGTCAAACTGGTAAAGACATGAAAGAAAAGCCGTCTTCAGCAGTGAGCGCAGCATGGTTTCTAACTGTGAGCTTCAGCTCACGCTGGGATCACTGTGAGGGCGCATTAGGTGCTTCTTCATTCATCTGCTTACACATACCCACTTTGCTAGAAGGCTTCGTCTCTCTTCAAACACCTACAATGAGACAACAGTGACAAAGGTTAACAACTATAGTATCCAGAGTATTTCGTTTTAAAGTTTTTAGTTGTTTAATCTTTTGAGGAACTTGGTGTTTATGGAAGACCAACACCGTCAAACAGAAAACAAGGAAATGAGCCGATGTTGTTCAAGCTTCCACAGTAAAGCAAAGCCGGCCGTTGTTCTTCTGACAGTGAGGGCTGTCACAGCTGATCCACAAATAATCAGAAGCTCAGCTCACAAAACACTTAATGACAGCGCCTCTGTTTACATAATGAAGCAGGACCAATGCAACCAGTACACAGATACAAATAAATGAATGAATGCATTTCATTAAAAGGAATTTCTTTAAAAAAAACTATAAAGTAAAAAAACAAATATGCATATTAATTTAGATATTATTGCCTGACTATATCATCCACGGACATTATTATGAATTCCTGCTTTGTGACTGTTTACTAAACACATCATATGTTAAAAAAAATTAAATCAAATTGCCGGCATAAACAGGAAGCAATAATTTAAAGAAAAATTAAAATCTAAGGTTTATTTATTTAAATAATTAGTCATTAAGAAACATTTGCTTCATATAAACTGAATGTATGCCAATAAAGTAAATTCAATTTAGATGTAATCAAATTATTTTATTGTGGCTAATTTTGGGGGGTTTCATGAGTGCATTAAGCAAACACCTGGTCCTGCAAGCACAGGCTGAAACAGAAATCTCACTGCAGCGAAGTGAACGTTTAAAAAGAAGCTGAGAGTCGCTCGACTCCACTGTTAGAGTTGTTTTATGTACTCAGTTCTGTACGTTTGTGTACTTCACCAGCTTTAACACAGAAATCTACATTTTGTCACACGTTCATCAAAAGCTGTAGTTAGTTTTACTTTCTACAATACTGCTGTACAGCTTATAAAAGTTGCTGAAACTATTAACAGCCACCCTTTGGCTGACGGCACAGTTTCAGTGTAGCTGATGTGACCTTGCTGTTGGCCCGGGGGTTGTTCAGAGGAGTCCAGGTGCTCAGTTTGGTCTCCGCACAGCTTGCAAAAGATCTTGTTGCAAGTGCCATCACAGAGTGCGTCACAAAGATGCTCTAGAATACAAAAACAGTAACTGCTCCTCAGGTATGTATTGCTTTTTCTTACATTGTGTACATGTGTGTACATGAAGCAGTAGTGCCTAACAGTTTCATGTTTGTAAAATCCAGCCAACACTAACACAGTCCTGCGGTGCTTCACTCACCCGCAGCTCCTCAGCTCAGCTCGCAGAAAGAAATTCAGCTCCAAACTCACTTTGCGCGCTCGGCCCGGCCGTGGTGTCCACACACTTCTTTCTTTCTCCTACTGCCCCGTGGATAGTTTACTTGTTTCCATAGTAACTGTGAGTGTACGCTCTCCTGCCTGTCACAGCCCGTGACACACATGGAGGCGGTGATGTGGGTGCAGAGAAAACCACAGAGTAGTTCGTGCGCAGCGCGCAGTGTGCGGGCCTCACCCGCTCTAATGATGACAGACGTGGTGCAGAAGTCCTGACACTGCAGTTACTATAAAGACCATCTGCTCCGCATCGGCTGACACAGCAACCAAAGAAAGACAGAAAAACAAAGCATTATTATTTACTGTTTATAAGCCCGGACAAACGAATCTGTTTACGGAGGAATAACCAACAGTTGGTGTGTAGTTAGAATCATAAACCAACAGCATCTTCAGAGCTGTGTCTGCTGTGTCCCGCAGTCCTCCTTCACGCTTTCACTCCCAGCAGTCTCACAAGTTTCTGATTCAAAGCCTGCTCGTTCTCGGATGGGCGGTCGCGCGCAACGAGGACAGAAAACCTGCTGCGAAGAAAAACGGAGAACTGCGTCAAGTTAGACACGCAGGAGTGGAACCGGAAACAAGAGCCCCGTGCCTTCAGAGTAATAGTTCACTCTTTATTGGACTGACGAAGAAACGTTTGTTTCACTGGAAAAGCAAAGACACCAAGAAGTCTTTCAACGTCTCTCTGACGAGATTTAAAGATTTGTCCTTCTCTCCGTCTTTCTGCGAGCCGCTTAAACCTGACCTGTGACCTGTCAGCATGAAACAAGTCACCTAACACAGCCGCTGTTTTCTCTACACATAACAGACAGGACGTCAGCAAAGAAGCAGTTTTAAATATATGTTTAAGCACTAAGCACTAGCAACCAGTCGCAAAAGCATATTTGGTCCCAAAAATTTAGCTGAACCTACAAACGCCACCGACAGCAACACAGTTTGGCACCAAACGATTACTTTGCACCATTAAGATGATTCCCAAAGAGCTGTTAGCTGGAAACTATCACAGTAAAACCAAAAACCAGCCATATTACACAAATTCAGAATTGTTACTACACAAATGTCTTAATGTAAACTTAAGAGCACAACTGTTTGGCTTTAACTATGTACTCGCTGGATTATATCATTTTGAAAACTAGACACGTGGAGGACAAACAGGAAGCTGTCAGCCAAAACCATCTGCAGCAGATCCCAATATCTAAACGTCATGTCCTTAAGAAACAAGGGGAAAAATCCACCCAAGACCTGACACGGGATCTGAGAGATGCATCTGGAGCTTCAGATAATCCGTCTGTTCACTGACGCTTCATCAGAAATGCTTTCAGTTGAAGGGCGGCTGCCAAGAAGCCATTGTTCAGGAAGTGAAACAGGGAGAAAAGGCTGAGGTATGCCACTTCACACAAGAACTGGATTGAAAATCAATGACAACAGGTCGGATGTGAAATTCTTTGTTTCAAGTATTGGATTAATCAGTGTGTCGAGGGGTCATCAGGAAAGAGGTACAAGAAGAAGTCTCTACAACCATGTTTAAAACAGTGGAGGCTCTGTCGTGGTTTGGGGCTGCTTTTCAGACAGTGCTGTTGGAGATCTTGTCAAAACTGATTGAATTATGAACACAGAAAAGCA
Source organism: Neolamprologus brichardi (assembly GCF_056152115.1). NCBI lineage: Eukaryota > Metazoa > Chordata > Actinopteri > Cichliformes > Cichlidae > Neolamprologus > Neolamprologus brichardi. The sequence goes on along the minus strand of NC_142118.1, from coordinate 839,781 downwards.
CCATCGAGTTTTCATCCACCATGCAGTCCCAGGTGGAAAGAATCTGATCCCAAACACACTGCCAATGCAGGAAAAACATACCTGGATAGAAACGCAAGACCTCTGTCTAACAAAATGAATAAATCTGGGTACATTCAGATGATTAAACATGAAACTATTTTTATTGAAATGAGTAAAGAAAATCAACAGCCTATCAATGCAAGATAATTCATAATTTTATTGGGGGGCTTATATTGGTTGGGTCTGATTATTGGGAGGGGGGTCATAACCCCCCTGGAAATTACGCCCTTATTTGAATGTCCTTCAAGAAGCCTGACAACTATTCCTGAAGATATTTAAAGAAATGACAAGAAAGCTTGACTCTGGGAGTTCAGGCTGAGTTGTTGTCATATCAAATATAAATCATTTAAGCACAATTTTCAACACTTTTAACTTTTATTGTTAAACTAAAAATAGTTTTTATATTTTTGTATGTTGCAATAAATTGGGCAAACATCGCTTCTTTCATGTGTATTCAGCTCGACTAAAGGTAACTGTAGTCGTGTTTTGGCTTCCACGAAGTCGGGCGTTTGTTGAAGAGGCTTTTAATTTGGTAGTCCGTAGCGGAAGCCGTTAAAAAAGTCTCGCGCACTTGTCGCTCTGTTAGAGGGGGGAGAGCGGGGGAGGACGGAGGAAGAGGACAAGAGGAGGAGAGGAGGGTGCTGGTGGAGGGACATTCAGTCATTGTTACCAACTCGAGGAGCGGCGAAGACCCCGCTTACTCCCCGAATTTTGCGGACAGCCTTCAGGTAAAGTTGCGTTAAATTCAGCGGGTGTGGACGTGTTACTCGTAGACCACCACCTCCGCTGCCGCCCGGCTCGGTGACTGAATGCACCGGTGCGGAGCGGTTACCGTGAGTCAGGATGAACTAACCGTCATCTTTTGTCTGCGCCGCGCCGCGTTCACGCTTCTCTCGGCTCAGGTCGCTCGTTTTCAGTTTCAGCGGGAACCGCGACGAGCCTCCGTGTAACGCTCGGCAGCTACACTCCCGTTTATGAGCCGCAATTAGTGTCCGAGTCCCGGCGAGGAGCTATAGGAGGAGCCCGTTAGCGCTGACGCACAGGTAGGCTAATGGACGCGCTGGTGTCGCGGTAATAATGAAAGTTGAAGTGCGGCCCGGGTTAGACACCGGCAGGTGCGACGGAGCAGAGACCGTGTTTGACGTGTTGGTCGCGGGGAAAGGTGCGGGGCTGGGAAGGGTGTGTGCTGCAGCGATGGATAAAAATGTGCTCTATAAATAAATAACTTTAATAAATGACTTAAACAGTTTCTGAGCTGTGATTAGTGCAGATAGCAGAGTAAAATAATAATATTAATAATGGTGGGAGGTGTCGACTGCTGCTATTACCACTGTTATTACTACAGAAGTAATAACAGAGTAAATCTCTTTAAATACTCGCTCATTTGCTTATTTATTCACTGGGTTTTAAGGATCTATTGCTGTTTAATAATGCATTTAATGTGGGCATTGATGGGCAGAACCCAGCCATAGTTAGTGACCTGGAAAGCAGCCGTTTGTGTTGCTGCTCCGCTTACAATTACTCCAATTTTTCAGTTAAAAGGTTTCCTTTTGGTTTGCACTTGTTGTAATTAACGGACCACTAATGTCTAACTGTTTACATTTACAAGCTGCTGTACTGTATTCTTCTGATTGCAGGCAGAGCATCGTTTCCACAGGGGATCATATTTCCTCCAGCATCATCGCCGTCTGTGAAGGCAGGAGACGGAGGAGTGTTTTCAGCATATTAAAGGACCACAGCATCACCTAGGTGATGGAGGCCCTGTGACTCAGTGTAGTCATGGTGATGGATGCAGCCAAATTGGCCCTGTTGGATTACGCTGCCCAGCCCATGGTGTTTCTCTGTGATCTAACGAGGAGGAAGGGGCACACAGATAGTCCTTAAGTCTGGTCATTTTTCCCACTTCCTGGTTAAAAGCCCACGATGCTGACGGGGCTCGAGCCCTCTCCGTGAGCCGTCGTCTCCTGGGTCTTGCTTCTTTTCTCCCGTACGGATCATGGATCTGCTGTGGGTGCTTTCCGTGTCCATGCTGACCGTGTGTGTCGCCGTCCCCATGGATGCCGTGGCCGGGAGCCACAGTCTGTTCACCTGTGAGCCCATCACCCTGCGCATGTGTCAGGGGCTGCCCTACAACTCCACCTTCATGCCCAACGTCCTGAACCACTACGACCAGCAAACTGCTGCTCTCGCCATGGAGGTACGGTACATCGCTGCCATGTGATCTGAGAAAGACAAACTATCTATCCACACACACACACACACACACACACACACACACACACACACACACACACACACACACACACACACACACACGTATATAAACAAAAGGAATCACAGTTATGGCGCTCAAACTCTGACAGCAGCAAAATTCATGCGATTCATTTAAAAAATTTGCTCTTCACTATATTATAATAAATTTATAATTTAAAAAAATAAAATATGTTAAAATAAAATTTACCCCCCCTCCAAAAAACCAGTCACACTCACAACAGCTATTAAATTAAAATAAAGGATAATAGAATATAATAGAATATATTTTATCCAATATGTAAAAACTGTACAATAAAGAAATCTGTATGTTTTTAACACAGTTTATATATTTTTAAATGTTATATTTTATTTCTAGATTTTTCATGAAGCTGCGCTGTCAGTGTTGGATACGCTAACTTTGGATTTGATCACAAATGCCTTTAATAGTTTTAATGTTTTCAACATTTACGAGTTTACATTTTGAAACATTTAAAAATGCTTAAAACATTTTGTAATTGTAACAGTGTAACAGTGGTGAGTAAAGCTGCTGTTGAAAAGGTTTAAATCCCTTCAAGAATTTGCACAAAAAGCAATAATTAGATTTATATGTGAAACAGTATGTTACAGCACATGAACAGTGTTATTGTTATTTTAATCAGATCTGCCGGCCAGTGGAGCTGTTCTGACTGTGAGCTGTGATAACTGCCTCACACAGTATAAGAGTATGATGGAGGATTTCATATATGAGCTTCAGTTATTGTTGGATCGATCAGATCAATCAGCCCAAGTAGCCAACAGCATGAAACAGTCCCTCATCTGAGGAGCTTCTTTCCCACATTTTCAGTCCAGTTTCTTTCCGAGGCTACGACGACCTGATCACTGAGACGCTTCACACACAGCTGAGTTTTTAGCTAACAGAGCTGCCTGGATGTAGTGAGCCACAGGTGATGCTCGCTGTAAGTTCACTGTGTGTTCACCTGTACTCGTACCTGCACAGTCCTACGTCACATGTTGGGTTCAAGCGATTTGAATGTTTGTTGTTGTTCTCATGGATTTGTTCTCACTGCTCTTCTTCTAAAGATGAAATCTGAACCTTTTTGGTGATCGATGAGTGTTTCACACACCGTAGTTACTCTATGTTGGCTTCAGCCTTTTAGTTCTTCTGTTACTGCTGTGAAAGGGGCGGGGTCTGTTAAACAGGTTTGGATCTGAGCCGTGTGATGTTTGTGAGTCCGGTCACTCGTGTTGTCTTCAGAGCCCGTTGGGCTTCCCGTCAGCGTCCACAGTGTTGATAACCTGCCTCCTTTCCTCGGTCCTTTCTCTGCGTTTGACACAACGTTTTGAGAGCAGATTCATATGTGTGTCATACATGTGAAATGAGTGATTCGGTGTGCGTGGCACACTTTCTGCTCGCGTGGACACGAGCAGCTCGATAGTGTCAGCATGATCAGCTGTGTGTGTGCTGAGGAGGTGCCAGCCTACTTAAACGTGGCCCATCTAGCTGCTGGGAGTGTATCACAAAACATTAAGCAGACAATGAAGGTTTAGTTTTGTCCCTTTGGGCCCTGAGAACAGAGAATTATTAAAACGCCAGCGATTAACAGGGCGTGGTGGGTTTGAACCGCACATCTGGCCTGTTGACAGTCAGCTGCTATTTTATATAACAGGCTTTGAGCAGCGAGCCAACCGAGCAGGCTTTAAGGAAACGGAGCTTCGTTGCTTTGGGTTGTGCTTTCAGCCTCGTGGATAATCCACAGACTGACCATCCACAGCAGCTCGCTGTTGTCATGGCTGCTAAAAGATGGAGCACGGAACAGATGCATCGCTTCATTAAGTTAATCCCGCCCTTTATGGCGGCCGATCCCTCGTGAAGTTCTGTCTGTCGAGTAATTAGAGAGTTGGCTCAGCTCTCTGCCCGCCTGCGTTTAGTTTATCGATGCCCGCATCACGCGCCCTTTGCTCCCTCTCTCTGCGTCACTTTAACCCTTCAACCTCGCCCGGCCCCGCCCTGCCCGGCGTAGCGGATGTGCAGCACTCTGCCGACCATCTGTGCGTCTGTGCCCGCTGTGGTTCACGGCGCTGTGTAGACACGCGCTGAGGAGAGGTTATGTAACTTTAACGGGCCGGCTGTGGGAGCTCGCAGCGTCACAGCTGTGGTCACGTTCGACCTCATGTTTGGGAAAGATGAAACTGGTCCCACGACGCTCGTACCAGCACCGTTCCCGCCGTGCAGCGGTGCTTTCAAACTGATTAAATGTTACCAGCTGCTTGTTGTTTGAGGTCAGGTTAGCTTTTTACGCCTAATCAGTGGGTGTGTGTCGCAGCAAGGAGAGAGAGGCGCTTCTGGTTTAGACGGTGTTCACTTTGATTGGTCATGGCTTCACAATTAAGTCTCTTTTAGTGCTTGTTCGGGTTGGAAAACACACGGAAACCCAACAGGCTCCAAAACCACGGAGCCCAGTCTTGGCTCTTGTTTCCCAGATAACTCGCCGCAGATCAGCTCGTGGGAGAATTCAAAGCCTGCGAGACGTCGAGGGCAGCCAAATGAGAATTGACAGTTGATTTTAAAGAGAATTAGGTCCGCTGAATAGGCGTGATAAGGATGATGAATGCCTCGCCGTGGAGAAACTGGGAGTTGGATGAGAACCAACGCCTGCCGTTCTTACAGTTTTTGTTCGAACCCCCTGAAGAGTCTTTGTGGTTCCCTTTTCATGTCTTGCTTTTTAAGTATTTTTGTTCAAGATTTTAGTGTTTTAGGAAAGTAGGACAATTTGTCACGATCTCATAAGCTCCGATAGAGACAAACTGAACTTTAATGACTTTAGTTTCTTTGGCGTGTCCGGTCTGTGCAGAGCTTTTCACAGACAGAAATTTTATTTTCTACAGCCGTGAACAGGATGTAACACAAACCACACAATTTAAAATGGATTTTAATGTTCCCGTGTTCATCCTCACTCGATCCGTCACCGCTGACCGCCGTATGACCTCGCAGCTGAAGTGGGACGGCGGCCTCGGGGCTCGGGAATCGGCTGTTCCTGTGTCACAATGACACTGTGCCACAGTCGCATAGCATAACTGAGAGCGTGGCGGATTTGACTGGCACCACAAAAAGAGAGAAAGGACTGGGCCCAAATCCCCGCATTTAGAGAAAGCTGCACACTGATGAATATGAAGCAGTGTGGGCCCATCACAGGAAATCAATTACGCTGCTATGAACTGTCCTCGGCCTGCAGAGCAGATGGCGTTCGCCGCTCGGTGATGATCATATTACTTTTCTTTGGTTAAGGTCGTTTATAAGTCCTACTCTTCTGCATTTATGCATCGTTTAATGCGCTAGAAGTTTCTCCAACCTGCTGCAGAGTCTGGAGGAGAAGGACGAGCTTCAGGCTCAAACTGGAGCACTTGGATCTTTTGTTTGGAGATTTTCTCTAGAAAGAAGGAGCTGAATGATACTGAGGACTCAACAAAACCAAAGAATGTCAAAATAAGATGAACAAACGCTAAAACGAGCGCCCAGATATTCTTGGGGGACGTTTGGCAGATATTCTAACAGTGAAATATCAGTTTATGGCAAATGCAGCTGCTTTTGGAGGGTTTCTCTTATATTTAGCAGAAGCTTTCAAGCAGATCAGGGATGGAGCCACAGCAGCGGCTTTCACAATGGTCAGAGTCATGTGACCGTCACGGCCAGATGGACCACGCAACGGTCGGGCCGACTGAAGATGTTAATGGCATTAGATGGATAACTGTTGTTTACGTGAATCCGAAGCATCGAGATTAGGAGTCACTGCGTGGTGGAAATGTGCTGACTGTAGTAGAAATTAGACACACGAGCTGTTTCTAGGTTATCATAACCTTTGTTTTGTCACGTCTTTTGTGTTATTGCGTGTCGAATGAAGCAATAACACAAAAGCTACACAAAGAATGATCAGCGTCCGGCTCTGAATCTGCTCAGACTCACTCGTTTCCTCCTCAGATCAGCCTGCTGTTGTCTCAGGTTTACAACAAGTGCAGATAAACTGAGTCGTGTTACAGACTGAAGAATAACCCAGATGCTCCACCCTGCTCCGCCTGAATGGATGTAAGGGAGAGCTGAGGTGTGTGTGTGTCTGTGTGTGTGTGTGTGTGTGTGTGTGTGTGTGTGTGTGTGTGTGTGTGTGTGTCTGTGTGTGTGTGTGTGTGTGTGTGTGTGTGTGTGTGTACAGAGTACTTTTTTGTGCACTCTGGCACGTTTTAACAGGCTTGTTATGTTAGTAAAGATGTATCCCAGCTGATCACACACACACACACACACACACACACACACACACACACACACACACACACACACAGACACACAACATGGTCTGATAAACCCAGCGTGACCTGGCCTATAAAAGAGCCTCTTGTTTTATCTAATGTCCAACACCGTGTTTATTGGCAGTGAAGCACAGCAACCTCTCAGTGTGTGTGTGTGTGTGTGTGTGTGTCTGTGTGTGTGTTCTCAAACTGTCTTCGGAGTGAACGACTCTGCCCATTCGTCCTCTCTCGCTCACCCGGTCTCTCACCCTCCTCCCCCACCTCTTTTGTCCTCCCCCTCCCCCTACGCAGGACTCACCCGTTGCCCAGGAAACGGTCCCAATTGTGCCGTTAACAAAGGGAGCGGAGGCTTTCTCGCCTCGCGGGAGGTGGTCCCCTCCGCCCTGCACCCTGACCTCCTCGAGCCCCGCTCTCCTCCCTCCTCCTCCTCCTCCTCCTCCACCTCCGCTCCGGTGATGCATCGCTCATCACCATGGCGCTGAGCTTTGAAATTTGGAGAATTGGAATGGCAGCAGAGGAGAAAGGGGGATAAAGAGTGAGGATAAGGGGGGAGATGGGAAGAGAGGTGACTAGGAGATATTTTTTTAAAGGACCAGTCGTCCACAGTGGGCGTCCACAGTGGGCGTCCACAGTGGGCGTCGCTGTCAGCGATTCATCAGTCACACCAGCCTTTAACCTCCTGAGAGCTGAACTCTTCCTCAGCAGCATTTTTAATTTCTCTTTGATATTTGGGCTGATTGTAAAAACAAAGAATCACCAGATTTATTATTTTACCTGATTTTTGTTTCTAAGAACAAAGAGACACACGAGGACATTCGTTTTTAATTTAGATAAAACAGACGCAACATCCTCATAAGTGGACGGCAGGTCCTAGGAGGTTCATGAAAAGCATTAGGCATACTAGGCTGTGTTCATAATTAATATATTAATCTTAGATAACTTTCATCGTAATCTGATTCAGAACATGCTGGATGGTGTCCGCGCTGCAGAGGTGAAGCTGAGGTCACGGCTGTTTTTCCCGGTTCTTCAAAGGCTGCTGCGTTTAAGATCAGAGGTTTAGCACAGAAATATGCAAATATGCACTTTCACTACACGTCCCAGGAAGCACGATTATTAGAGATGTTGCTCCTGTTCTTCGCCTCAGTTCGATGTGAGATTTGGTTATTTACTAGAGGTGGGAATCACCATACATCCCACGATACAATATTATTGCAATTTTTTAAAATATTTTGCGATATTCAGATTCTGTACATAAAGGTAAACTTTATCAATATTCATTTTCTCTAATATCAAAGTCTCACACTCAGTCTTTCTCTCATTTCAGTTTGATTGTTGACAAACTGAACGGTTTGTATTACAGTCTAGTCCAACTTAACTGAACAACCATCTGGTACAATTATAGCTATTCTGAACTATGCAGTTTATGAAAACTATGCAGCCCCTTCAGCAACTGAAGAATTTGAAAGTAAATTAAAACAAAATATAATTTTACATTAAATAAAAAAGTTTTAAACTTAATTAAAATAAAACATGTCTTAAATTAAAATAAGTAAACTGTCATGTTTATTGCTGCCAAAAACAAGTTAAACACATTTGGACAGTGAAGGAATGTCAGGATTCTTGCTCAGAAAAAGGATCAACATGCTCTGAAGTCAGAGCACAAAAACCTTTTTTGTAACAAAATATCGATTTCTGCTGTCCCTGTATCCATACATTATTAGCAAACAAAATATCACCATGCTACACAGTATCCATTTTTCCCCCCACCCCTATTATTTACTGATTAAGCAAGCAGCGGTCACCGGACGCTGACATCAACTGCTGTGTCCTGATCACCTTCTTTTCTCTGGATAACAAAATAAACTCCACAGGATGGGAAAGTGCAGCTGCAGGACAGCGTGCAGGTCTCTGCTTCAGCATTAACCGCTGCGGGACGCCATCAGTCAGCGACACTGCCTGCCGACGCACCGTCCCAGCTGAGGCGGTCCGACCCCGCTGACTGATCCTCATGCTGACTCATAACAAATGTGTTTCGGAGAGTCAGAGTTTTTTTAATAAGGAGGAGATTTGTTTCTCTGAGCAGGTACAGAACAAGAAAACAATAACAATAGATTTTAGGCCCGATGGTTACTATGGAGATAACGAAGGTTTTTAAACCATCAGATTTAAAAACATGAGGAATATCCTGCTACCATTATTTATGTGTCAAAGAGGAAAAACAGTGACGCTGTTGCTAAATTTGAAAAGAACATTTTGGGTCCTTGTGATCTTTTCTTGCATCCTTATGCGGGACAGAGCCGGCTCAGTGTGACAGATGTCACTGAGCAAGTTTTCAGTGTTACTGTTAGAATTACTCACAACAAGGTTGTTTTCAGAGAAACACATTTGATTCTAACTAATAATGTTTGTAACCTGTGCAGCAGATCAGCCTCTTATATCTGCATTCATCCCCTCATTGGCTGTTTGTTGGCCTTGCTTTGCACCATTTTTCAGCGACTGGCAGACACGTCTGTGTGTGTTTCTAGAAGGACACGTTATTCCACATTTTCAGAGATCAAAAATCAAATAAACTGCCATGGGTCCATACTGACTGCAGCAGCAGGATGGAAGCTGAGGCTACATTAGCATGCCGCCGGCCCTGCAGGCTTTCAGCATCCACACAGTTGAGTATTACACGCTCGATTCTCCTCACATCGCCGACTCTGGGGAGGAAAGCTGCACCACGAGCTTCTGGCCAGTGGTTCACCAGCTGTTTCTGCTGTGGCCATTAACACTAAACCCCGTGGAGAGTGTGAGGGCTCCACGCGGTCTCGTGTTGCTACTGATTGTGTGGATGTACCATCCACGGGCTCAGTCCTGCTCAGTGGCTCACATGATGGGTCGACTGTCATAAAGAGACTAAACGGACACGCAAGGAGTTGCGGGAGGGATAAAAGGGCAGGAGGGGGGGGCGAGGGTGGAAGAGCACAAAAATAGAAAAATGGCGAGATGATAGGAAGACGGATGAATGTGTTTTTTCTTTAGTAGATCATCCTGGTCGCCTGCATAGTGACTCGGCTTTGGCCCTTGGCGTCTCCCTTTGTAGCGCCGTCCCGTGTGGTACATTGTGTGCTGTGGAGCGCAGCAGTGGCCCACGGGAATCAACCGGGAGAAAAGAGCGAAGATGCAAACTCACTTGCGCTGCATTAGATCATGTTTGAGTGGTTCAGCCGTGTTTACAGGGCATCGCTGATGAAGTAATAGATGTCACAGGACTGCTCGCTGGCAGCAGCACGCAACGCGAGTCACAGGAGGGCCGACCACAGCAGTAGCGCCCGTTTCCCTCTCGTGCTACATTCAGGATTTTCTGCTGTTATTCCTCCAGAGAATAAGCAGCCTCCCTGTTGTCCCTGACTGCAGCTGTAACACGATCGTCAGGAAGCTGCAGCCGATACTAAAGTATCTGTCAGCGGTAACCAGCCACACAGCCTCGGTGCACGCGGGGTCAGAGCTTTCTACATGATGATCTGTGACGACCATTCATGGTTGTATCATGAACCTGCAGTAACGGATCAGGTTTAAGGCGGATCGCGTTTGAAGCGGCTCATAGCGAGTGCTCGTGTCATTACACGGTGGAGCTCGTGAAACGCGATGACTCCATTTGTGCGCACCGTCGGCTGGTTGAGCTCAGTTACGACGGGCGATGCTCTCAGAGAGCGTATGCTGTGCTGAGCTACGACTCGACCATAAATCTGTGTCATCGCGCCGTCTATCGCTGATCCCACGCAGCCCAAAGCCGTCAACGCCAGGAAGAGCAATATGAACGAGGCGCTGCCAAAAGCTGCACGGACGTGGGTGCTTTGTGCTGTGAGGGGCGAACGCCCACTCTAATCCTTTTACAGAAGCACGTCACATGTGTGGCAGGCGAGCAGGAGACGGCGCCGTGGTGCAGGCGTACGGTGGGAACAGTGTTTAAATCTGATTGCAGTTAAGGTGACAAAGTCCTGCGTCATCATCGCTGCTCTGAGAGATTCATCCCCAAACAGCCGGATTTGGACATGTTTCATTTTTATTGCTGTGTTTGCTGATCAGTGATGGACAGGAGACGACACAGCTGAGTTTGTCTAACATCTGAAATCTGTTACAATGTAATGACAACAAGATTCTGATTGGTACACACACACACACTCCTCGTGCCTATGGTACGACAGCTTTTCTCCGTGCCCCTGGTACACTGCGCAGAAACACTAAGCCACACACACACACATGCACACACACACATGCACACGCATGCACATGCACACACACACACACACACATGCACACGCATGCACATGCACACACACACACACACACACAGACACACACACTCACACACAGACACACACATGCACACACAGGACATGTGGTGTTCTTTGCACTTTATGTAACGTTGTTGAAGCTGCACTGATTGGTTAAACATTAATATCATTCCTCTAATAAACCCCCCCCCCCCCTCCCTGTTCCTGTCTGTCACACACAACTGTCTTTAAAATCTGGGGGAGGGCAGTGTGTGTGTGTGTGTGTGTGTGTGTGTGTGTGTGTGTGTGTGTTAGTGATTGACTTGGGTGTGGCTCCTGCTGTAACACAAACACATAAACTGCAAACCACAGCGTGTCTGTGTGCGCTCACACATGCATGGAAACTTGTGATTATTTGCATATTAGCAGCAGGACCCACGGATGCTTCCTGCACCCACAGTTCATGTGTGTGAGAGCATCATTGTGTCGGTCTGTGTGTGTGAACGTGAAGATAATACACTTCCTTGTGTTCGTGTAAGCATGATGCTCCAGTGTGTCAGTCAGTCACAGCGTGGTCCAGCCTGCAACACAAAGGCCCTGTGTGTGTGTGTGTGTGTGTGTGCGCGTGTGTGTGCGTGTGTGCGTGTGCGTGTGTGTGTGTGTGTGTGTGTGGAGATTGTGGGATGAGGGGGGGCAGGATGATTGGGGTGGATTATTAGGGGCCGGAGTTGTTTTTCTGGCCTCACACGCTCGGCTGGTGTCTCTGTCTCCCGTTCTGAAGGTGGAGTAATGCTCACGCTGCACTGGCGTGCTTCTTCTTTCTGTCTCCACCTGCAGCCTTTCCATCCCATGGTGAACCTGCAGTGCTCCCCGGAGCTCAGGATGTTCCTGTGTGCGCTCTACGCCCCGGTTTGTACCGAGTACGGCCGGGTCACGCTGCCGTGTCGCCGCCTCTGTCTGCAGGCCAAGAGCGACTGCTACAAGCTGATGGACATGTTTGGTGTGAGCTGGCCAGAGGAGATGGACTGCAGCAGGTTGGTGCAGCAGCAGCAGTGCTGGAGGGAGGAAGGAGACCAGCAAACATCCTGAAAATGATTTATGTTCTGATGGTAGAGTCAGCGTTTTGCACGTGTAGCTTCACCTTTGAAGCTTTTACGTTTCCCCGAATTTGCTAACATGTGACTGTGGCCTCGTTGCATTTATGCTTCAGTAACCACAAAAAATGTTTTATTTCCTGTTTTTGTTTCTGTGGAAAAATCCGATTGTTTGTTTTTGTTGAACACAGCTGACGTGGGAACAACAAACACACAAAACATTTAAACCTGGTTTCCCAAACACACATCACAGACACACTATTAACGACTTTTTATTACGTTTAAAAAATAAGAAACACAGCAGGGAGCAGAGGAGGTGATATGGTCCTCAGTTCATCTTCATCTCTCTGTAAACGACATCATTCAGGTACACGCCGCAGCATGTATGCTAACGCTGCCCCAGCTGCTGCTCTGGGATCAGTTTGAGCAGACGGAGACGCAGGCGAGTGTTTGATGCTCAGGATCTACAAAGAGGCGTCCACAGTCGTACTCGAGCACGTGTCTGTGTGTTGAAAGCAGAGATAACGCGTTACTGTAATCTGATTACTTTTTTCAAGTAACGAGTAAAGTAAGGGATTACTATTGCAAAAACAGTAATTAGATTACAGTTACTTTCCCGTAGGAACGCTGCGTTACTGCGTTACTAAAACCGTGATTTTTTGCGAGAATGTCTCATGACAGTGACGTAAGCGAGTGCGACGTTCGTGACAACAGCTGTGTGCAGATCAACAATGGATCATATATCGAGTGCAGAGAGAGTATGAGCGTGCAGCGTTTAAAGCGTGGAAGTACTGACCTTACTTTGAGTTTGATTCCATAAAAAGTGACAAAAACATTAGTGTCCGTTGTGCGTGGGAAGAAAACTTCTTTTTACAGTGAAAAAAACCCCTAAACTTCCAAACAAGCACCGAGTAGCTACGACGTAATGGGAAACTCACAGAGAAACTCGCGGATTCTTCCACTGACCGCTGCACACCTGCACCAGGGTAACCCTCCGCCTACCCCACTCCTGCTTTACAGGTGAAAATAGAGCAACAGGACCGCTAGTCTTTGACTTTATTTATTTTCTGCTGTGTTTTACTTGCATCTATTTGAAAGACTGAGTGTAAACACACAAAATATTTTATTTTATGTGCTGGAATGTGCAGAAAATAGGTTTCAATGTTAAACTAATTTCTTCCAGTCAGAGAATGTTGCAGATAATTAAATGTTTGCTTGATGCATAAAGTTAAAAGATTAAAACGAATAAAACAAGTTTTAAAAAGAGACTTTTCCATTTGATTACATTTTGTATGATGATTATGTAGAAAAAGTAGAATTGGGCTGAAAGATCTATCACTTTATCACCTATTCAGGTTGTAAATCGTGTTGTTAAAAAGTAACTAAGTAATTAATTACTTTTGAAAATAAGTAATCAGTAAAGTAACTGGATTACTTTTTGGGGAAGTAATCAGTAATTAGCTACTGATTACTTTTTTCAAGTAACTTGACCAACACTGGTTCAAAGTGATGCGTACATGTTAGCGGGCTGTTTAGGAAAAGACACAAACGTTAAAGGGAGCCGTGCTCGTCTCAAAGGGGGCGTCATGAAACTGGATGAGTGGCGTAATCGGGGTCATTTAGCCTGTTTGTCGTTAGCTTGAATGTGAACGTGTGTCAGACGAGTTTGTGTCTGCAAACTGAACTTGTGCTTCACTCTGCGCCTGCAGGACGCCGGCCTGGCAGCTAGAAAATGTTTCTGAATTGTTGTGACGGCGTGCACCATTATGCCGCCATCATGTGTCGCCTGTTGCTCAACAGCTGCCCGAGGTCACCGCCTCTCGTCTGCTCTCAGGTTCCCAGACTGCGACGAGCCCTACCCCCGCCCCGTGGACCTGCTGTCCGGCTCGGACACGACCGAGTCCCCCGTCTCCGTCCAGAGGGACTACGGCTTCTGGTGTCCCCGCGAGCTCAAGATCAGCCCCGAGCTCGGTTACTCCTTCATGGGGGTGCGCGACTGCTCTCCTCCGTGTCCCAACATGTACTTCACACGTGAAGAGCTGACGTTCGCCCGCTACTTCATCGGAGTCGTGTCCATCGTCTGCCTCTCTGCCACGCTCTTCACCTTCCTGACGTTCCTCATCGACGTGTCGCGATTCCGCTACCCGGAGCGCCCGATCATATTTTACGCCGTGTGCTACATGATGGTGTCGCTGGTGTTCTTCCTGGGCTTCCTGCTGGAGGACAAAGTTTCCTGTAACGCAGCGAGTCCTGGGAGGTTCAGGGCGTCGACGGTGACTCAGGGCTCCCATAATAAGGTCTGTGATTGGGCTTCAGCCCTGCTGGTTCCTCCTCCTCCACACGCACACATCCACACGCACACATGCACACGTACACATCCACACGCACACATGCACACGCACACATCCACACGCACACATGCACACGCACACACGCACACATGCACACGCACACATCCACACGCACACATGCACACGCACACACGCACACGCACACATCCACACGCACACATCCACACGCACACATGCACACGTACACATCCACACGCACACATCCACACGCACACATCCACACGCACACACGCACACGCACACATCCACACGCACACATCCACACGCACACATCCACACGCACACATCCACACGCACACATGCACACGCACACATGCACACGCACACATGCACACGCACACATCCACACACTGTGTTCTTCTCTTCGTTGGCAGGCCTGCACGCTTCTCTTCATGGTGCTCTACTTCTTCACCGTGGCCGGCAGCGTGTGGTGGGTCATTTTAACCATCACCTGGTTCCTCGCTGCTGTTCCTAAGTGGGGCAGTGAGGCTATAGAGAAGAAGGCCCTCCTGTTCCACGCCTGCGCCTGGGGCATCCCCGGCGTCCTCACGGTGACTCTGCTCGCCATGAACAAGATCGAGGGAGACGGCATCAGTGGCGTTTGCTTCGTCGGGCTCTACAACTTAACAGCCCTGCGCTGGTTCCTGCTGGCGCCGCTGGGACTGGATGTAGTGGTGAGGAAGAGCGTGGCAGGAAGTCCTGTAACTTTTTGTCGCTGTGTCTGTGCAGCGACACGTCGCTAGTTCTTAAGTTTGCAAAACTGCCGGGATGAGAAAGACGTGCGAGTCTGAGTGAAACCTGAAGATGAATTCATACTTTACAAAATACGTGTTTTTGTTCTGTTTACCTTTGTTTTCATTTCTGCGCAGCGACTTGCACAGATTTATCCGTTTATGCTGCAAATCGAATAAAATGAAACTTTTTTCTTCATTCATCGAGTCGTCGATCAGAGCGTCAGTGTGACATCACGTCTGTGTCTCCAGGTGGGCGTGGTCCTGCTGCTGGCAGGTATCGCTGCTCTTAACAGAGTCCGCATGGAGATCCCGCTGGAGAAGGAGAACCAGGAAAAGCTGGTGAAGTTCATGATTCGTATCGGCGTGTTCTCCGTGCTCTACCTGGTTCCACTGCTGACCGTCCTGAGCTGCTACCTTTATGAGAGCAGCTACAGGCCCGTCTGGGAGACCACCTGGGTCCAGGAGACGTGCAGAGACTACCACATCCCCTGTCCCTACCAGGTAAACAATAATAACAACGGATGGAGATGTTTGATCGTTTCACATACATGACACATTGTTTGAGTTACATTATAAATCGCAGGTGCAATAATAATAATAACAATAATAATAATAATAACAATAATAACAATAACAACAATAATAATAAAAACCCAAAGAACACTGATTGATTCTCAGGTTCGAGTTCTTCACCGTTACACAATCGAGGATCAGGAGAGCTGATGTAACCAGACTGTGTTCATCACAGCGTTGTGCGCACACACACACACCTGCGATCGCTGGTATATATGAGACGATTTGGTAATGCGCCTCCAGCATCAGCACGCACAGCGTAGCTCCTCCCACAGAGCCGTTAATAATTCAGACGTCTCTCGTTCTGTTTCAGCAGCGATCGCCTCCGGCGCTGCTCAGACGCTCAGTGTTGCAGAGGCAGACGGTTTATCGTCTGCAGTACTGTGGAAGAGACGTTTTAACTCTCAGGTTCGGATGTTGGTCTCTGATACTTTTACCTCCAAGTGTCAGAGCTCAGCCTCATGACGCTGTTAGCCACGGGAAGAGCTGCGTGTCCGAGACGTTTGTGATGCAAAGTTGTGCTGTAAACACTGTGTGTGCGCTCTGACTCGCTGCAGTGCACTACAGAGATGCTGCTGGCTGTAAAGATTTTTCAGTAGGCGTTCACACACGCGTGCATCAGCAGAAAGCTTCGACTGAACTATATTTGTATGTAGAGCGTTCTCCTTCAGGCTGAGCGCTCTGCAGAGCTGAGATGCTCAGTGAGCTCACACGGCTGGACTGTGGTCATACAGCCTGTAATGAGGATGCTGCCTGCAGTCGTGCATCGAGACTCTTATCTCTGTGCGGTAATGAGTTCTTCTGTGGATCCTGAGCCTCGAGGCTCTCCGCCCGGCTCGCTTATAACGAGGCCATCATGACGACGTCTGTGTGGACGGGAAGCAGCACTCTGATGACAGAGTGGCTCTGTGCGCTTTGCTAAACTTCAGCTGGAAATAAATGACCTCGTTTTAACTGTGACTGAGGAAATCTGTCGTTTACACGCCGACAACAACACGCGTTAAGTTTGGGACGCTGCTCTGTATCTGCAGCTACAGTTAGCTTAGCACGCATGACTTTGGACTGTGTGAGGAAAGCTGCAGAAGTTGTTTCTGCACCTGCATGGATGTAACTGCACCGCTACTTTACCTTTTATTGCTCGCTGTGTTCACGTTTGACCCGATGGGATCATCAGACACAAACCTTTCACAGCAGCAGCAGCGTGTTTGCACAGAAACAGGAGGAGGTGCTGGTGTCTGTTAGAGATGGATGACACTGTGTTTATGCCCTCAGCAAGGTTCCTCATCAGCAACAGTGATGATGTGGAGAACACACACACACACACACACACACACGCACACACACACACACACACCTTAATGAGCTCGTTCATGCTGATATTTGCACAGACTGACTGATGGGCTCCACGCTGCTGAACACTGATGATGATGTACATGATATATTTTTTTACTTCAGTAAGACCTGTGAAGGCACGGGGGGGTGGGGTGGGGAGGTGTCACTGCACTAACTCCACCCTCTTCTGTTTGTTGCAGGTGGAGCAGACCAGTCACCCCGACCTGGTGTTGTTCCTCATAAAGTACCTGATGATGCTGATTGTGGGAATCCCCTCGGTGTTCTGGGTGGGCAGTAAGAAGACCTGCTTCGAGTGGGCCAGTTTCTTCCACGGCAAGAGACGTAAAGAGTACGTATGTGTCGCACTGTGACGGCGTCTGTGTGGCTTCAAACTGATGTTGCTAAATATAAATAAGCTCACATGAGGTTTGTCCCAGTATTTACAACTCAAAGCTTCATCTCTCTGATTTAGTTTTAACTTCAGAGCTGTGGATGCAAAATAATAAAAAAATAATGAAATAATAATAATTTAAAAAAGTATCCAAGTGTAGTTTGGATGAGACACACAGGACGTGGCAGCAACATCAGCAACATCAGCAACATCACGTGGCTGCGCCCAAACTGGGAGCTGGTTCCACAGACGAGGGGCCTGAAAGCTGAAGGCTCCGGTTCCCATTGTACTTTTAAAAAGGAAGCAGAAGTGACCCTGAGAGCAAACTGCTCCATCAGCATCATTTGGTGATATAAGATCTGATTATTCAGGATAAATAAGAATTTAATTATAGATTTAACAGCAAAGAGACACTAATATTGGGGAAACAGCACATCGTGCAGATAGACAGCAGACTGGAGTTTGTGCTGTAAATGTGGACTTCCTGTCTGTTCTGTAGTCAATGGAGACGCTGAACAAAGACTCGCCTTCTCTTCTCGAAACACAGTTCAAACATTTTACAGCAAACTGAAATGTTTCCACATATTCTGATTCAAATATTGTTTTAAGGAGACCTGCATTTCATTTCTTTTGTGTTGCGCGTGCAGCAGCTGATGGGCGCTCGGCTGTTTCAGCTGCTGACGCTCTGAGCTCCTCCCACACGGTCAGAAATAAAAACACGTTTGCTTAGTTATCACATTATAAATGCAGAGTGTGCGACTGTCTCACACGTATTAATCCTGATGTGAGGACGTGAGCGCCGAGCTGATGATCCTGATGTCAGTCTTCAGTTTTGTGTCCCTGCAGTGACGCCTCCTCTGCACCACTCCCCCTCCAAACAGAGCATTAACCCCCTCTCCCCTTGCCTGCTCCACACATTCCTCAATCCTCTTCTACCACACCCACCGCCCCTCCACCTTCCCCCTCTCCCTCCCTTCCACCCTGCATCTTTCCCTGCCACCCCTCCCCTCCTCCTCTTCCTCCACCTGCTGCAGCAGGATGGTCAACGACAGCCGACAGGTGCTGCAGGAGCCCGACTTCACCCAGCTGCTCCTCAGGGATCCCAACACCCCCATTGTGAGGAAGTCACGGGGCACATCCACGCAAGGCACCTCCACCCACGCCTCCTCCACCCACCTGGCCATGCTGGACGAGCCGCCGAGCGCCAGCACCAGCCGAGCCGGCTCCGTGCGCAGCGCCCGCTCCAAGATGAGCAGCTACCACGGCAGCCTGCACCGCTCGCGAGACGGCAGGTGGGTCCCGACGTTGCGGTCTTTCATTAACCCCGCCCACCCGCACGGCCCCGAGGCTCATTTCTGCTCCTCTCCATTTAGATATACGGCCTCCAGCTTCAGAGCGGCAGACGAGCGGCTGCCCTACGGGAGCCTGCCTCGTCTAAACCACCAATCGCAGTCCAGGCACTGCAGCACCAATCACCTCGACAGCCTGTCGCGCCACGGCTCCGCCCACAGGCTTGAGAGCCAGTCGCGCCACAGCAGCATCAGGGACCTGAGCAGCGGGGCCACGGCGGTTCTCGGTGTGCCCAGAAACGGGATCCACAGAGTCCTGGAGGAGGATGGAGCGACCGCCTGAAGGGGCGGAGTCTGAGGAGGAGCATGTCGACGAGCAGCCACTGTGATAGGTCTGGTTACAGAGGGGGGGGGCACGGGACAGAAATCTTTGCCTTAAACATCCTCACAGCTTTATGACGCAGCCTCCAGTGTGAATCTTTTTAAACTCCACCCAGTCAGGGAACGCCGCCGCCGCTGGACCCAAACGACTGAGCCAGACCGCACGACGCGGCTTTCTTTGTATAAAAGGACTTCGATAACGAGACATTTGGAGCTCCGTCCTCTAGTCTTTAGTGTTTGGGAGGTTTTTGGGGTGGGGGCGGGGCTTAGATTTCATTGTTCCATGTTTTCTTCTATTTATGAGGGGCAGCCAATCAGGAGAAGAACTGAAGCGACTGGTTTCAGTGAGAGGATGAAATGACTGAAAGTTCTCAGATCCTCCACAGCTTTTATATCTCTGCTGAACCTGAACCTGCTGCTCTGCACACGAAGGCTTAAGTCTGCTGAACTTTCTAGAAGCTTCACCGCATTTTAAAAGCTGGATTTTAGTGAGTTTTTATTGCACATGTGCAGTAACGTTTGCAACGATACAAGGAAATCATGTCAGTCTGTGCTTTGCTGTTTTAAACCCAAAGGGCTGAAATCCAGAGTATACATGCTGAATCCAAACTCCTGCCTTATGACGAAGAGAACAAACCCAACAGATTTAATGACCTCGAGCAGATCACCAGCGACCTTCATGGAGCTGCACGGACAAAGCTTACCTTCCCTTTCCGTCCGAACACGTTCGCTTTGAGCAGATTTCTTGTTTGCAAACGTGTCCTTACTAAGGTTAGAGCAACGTTTCCTCCAGAGGCAAAACATGTTCATAGATGTAAAAAGTGAATTCCTGTTGGTGATTTGTAATAAAGTTTCAAAGAAATCAGAAGCTTGTGATGTTTCCTGAGGAGAAATGAGCACACGGCAACACTGGAGTGTATTTGTAACAGCCCTCCGCTTTATTGAAATACATCGGAGTCAGGTTAATATAATGAGTTCTCCACGTAAGTGTGGCAGCCGCTTCCATACATTATTTTTGTTTTGACCTTACACCTTAAATATTTTTGTGCAAAAAAAGAATCTACATCAGCTGTAGTGGGTTATCCTCAGTAAAACACCCAAACCGCTCCAAAAAGAAAACGACAAACCAAAATGATTACATCTATAACATGCAAAACTGTACAAATTATTACAAAGCAATCCTAGAAAACAAAGTGGAATATGATATGAAAGAGCAAAACAATATAGAAGGTACTGGAGATAAGACCTCACTGAAATGTAAAGGCGTTTCCGTTTCTTTAAAATGCGGCACTTCGGCCGTGAAGCCACCTGTCACCCGATACTCACTGTCTCCACCCGGGTCACATTCCCTCACTTACTGCTGCCCATCCATCAATGAATCAAACGCACCTCGATCACGCTCGTCTGACTGAAAATTTGTTTCCTGAGTTTCCCCTTCTCGCTCTTTGAACCGGGACATCTAGGATCAGATTTTCTGCACAGGCCAAAAATGAAAAACAGACGCCGCCTGGCGAACACCTCACGCCAGCTCGTCGTCCTGCAGATAAACTCGTCGCAGGAACGAAGGAGTCGCTAGCTTAAAAAAAGGTCTAAGATATCTGGAGTAAAACCAGCTGGGAGCTCTAAACCTCTTCAAATTAAAAAATAATAAAATAAAAATAACACCTGGAATGAGCCGTTTGCAGCTCTTTGCTGTGTTTCCACAGGGGGAATGAAGAGTTTCCCTTTCTGACAAACAGGAATCATGTGGAGCGAGGCTAAAACCCTCTGTGGGTTGATGCCACGCCACCGTGTCCCTCGGGTCAAAATGCCTACAGGAGATGAACAGAGGTAACAGGTTTTTGGCTGTGAATGCCCCGCTCTGCAGCCAGAAGCTGCCACACCGTTTCCCCCCTCGTCTATTTTTTAAAGGCCTTTCCACTGACAAAGTAAAGTAAAGTAAAGTAGAGTAGAGTAGATTAGTGCCGTGGAGGCGGCTCAGAGCTCCGGCCCTGTTCAGTTCACACAACAACAACAGGCTGAGGTCATTTACTCCGTCGCCTCCAGAACAAACCAGCTGTGACGTCCTCGCACTGTTTACATTCTCATTTTTTTTATCCCTCTTACAAATTTTCACGACTCATTAAAGCGTTGGAGCGAAGTCGCGGCGCCTCCCTGTTTGTCCGTATTTGCTGAAACAGAGCTCAGCGACCTTTCAAACACCGCCAACAGTCAGAGGAGCACAACAAGGCAACAACCGCCTGTGTGTGTGTCTGCGTACAGGCAGCAGTGCCGTTATAAGTCAGCTTTCCCCCCTGATATCAGGTGGAGGGATGCACACGTCATAGAAACAACATGAAAACAAACAAATCTAAAATAAATCAGTAAAAACAAAAGAAGTGGTTTTAAAATGGCTTCGAGTGCGAAACAACCCGGAATCACTCCAAACAAAAGCGGGAAAATAAAGGAGGAGTTTTCCGTCCCGTGTAGTTCTCTATAGTATTTCCTTATCATATATTACTCTCTACTCTGAACCTATGTACATGACTGTGACGGGAGTTTTGGCTGGAGCGTCCACGACGGAGGACACGCCCCCGATGATGTCGTGTTTGTCGTGTGATGTCACAGGAGCCGCTGATGGTGGAAATTAAAAATGTTATAAAGTCACTGCACTTAGTATCAGGAGCAAAAAATAAACGTAATTCCTTTTTTTATTTTTTTGTTTTTTTTGCAGCACCCAGAGAGAAAGCAGGTGAGGGGGGGGGGCAGCGCTCCCTTTCCTCGTCTATGATCGATAAATAAATTAAAACACTGTCCCCTGAATCCCGGCGGGTCCTATGTACAAGTACAAACCTTCTGCTCTCGATAATATTTCTTCTTTTTGCATCGTGACTTTTTAAGAGTCTCAGTGAATCTCGACAAGTTGACCAAAAAGAGCCAAAATGGGAGCTTCCTGTTCCTGCATCACCTGCCCCACATCACACACACCTCTCACACACAAGCCAAACATCAGCACCCACATGTACACTGATAGCATTTGATAGCTTGTCCCTCGCTGCCTAGCGAGTGTTTCGGCCCCACTGTGGAAGAACGCTGACACAGTGTGGGGGGGTAAAGTGGGACAAATCTTTGGGAGGGAGTGGTGGGCAGGAGGTGCAGTTCTCTGGGCAGTGAGGGAACAATATTCAAAAAAGGAGGAGTTGGAGAATTTGAGTCCTGTGCTGTTGGTCGGTGGGTCGGTTGATGGGTCGGTCGGTGGGTGGGTGAGGGGGGTTGGATGGAGCGCTGGGGGCTCATGTGTCCCAGCCCATCCTTTCTGTGCTCTCCAAGGACAGGGACTTGGTCTTGTGTGGGGAGGCCGGGCTGGGAGGGCTGCTGAAGGTGGAGCTGTTGGAGGCCGTGGAGTGGCGCGGGGAGTCCGAATCCTGGAGGAAAGAGGGAAGAGAAATTAGACGATCCCTCCCAGAGTAAACTGGGACGCGTACGACAGATGAAGCTGCGCCTCTGTCTGCTCCTAACAGCTGATGACGAGTGCTTGCTGCACATGCACTGCTCATTAATCTGCTTTGTGTGACGGCGGGGCAGACAGGAAGTCAGACTGAGTGACGCCGACCCGCCTCGTCTTCCGCTTGTGCAGATGAACGGCTCGATTGACCAGAAATGATCAGCTGAAGGAAAACAAACATGCAGGCAGGCCGAGCTGGTGTGTGCGTGTGTGTGTGTGTGCGTGTGTGCGTGTGTGTTTGCTTCACCCTTGTACAGCGTGTGAGGCTCCTTCCAGCTCACTGATGTGTTTCATACAATGTACGTTTCTTACAGTTCACTGATCCAATCGTCTATTTATATCCCACCTATAAAACACTAAAGCGCGCAGTCACACTACGGCTGCATGAGTCCGTGTAGATGGGCAGCAGAGGCGCAGCTACACTGTGCTCCCGCCCACATCGACCTGACGCGCTCAAGCATGCACACTCTTGTTCTCCATCATGAGAGAGTTTTTTCCTGTGTGACGGCTCAGTCTTGTGACCAGGGCGTCCTGGCTGCACCACCAATATAACAGGAAACATCATGCATTGAAAACTCGTGTGGATCATTAATGCCAAAATATTTATGTTTAGTTTGTGACATTGCTCTGTATTGATTTCCCATCAGCTGCTGAGTAACCAGAGTTGTGCTCTGAGCTCACAGCTCCTGGTTAGGAAACGTGGGCGGGCCATCGGGGGGCGTATGGAAGCACACATGCTCTGTGATTAGCGATGGTGAAGCAGCGCCGCGCCACCATCGGCAACGAAAGGCGATGACACGAAGGCCAGATGGTGCAGCTGAGAGATGCAACAAACCAATCAGAGGCTGCTGATGTGACGGCGCTGAAATGGTGCAGCGAAGGCGACGCAGTGATGTGTGTGTGTGTGATGCACAGTGACACGGTGCTCTCAGTTGTGTGTTTGCAGCTGTTGACGTTACCTTCATCTTACTAAGCAGGGTCCTTAAAGCCCTTTTCAGATCGGGGGTCTTCTCCGACGGGGAGACTGCCTGCCACTGCAGAGGAGAGTTCAGACTCAGCGCCCAGCCCACAGACAACATGCTGGGGTGGGGAGGGATGAGGGGGAGGGAGGGGGGACAGGCACGAAGCAGGGAACAGCTGAGTAAGGATGGAGGGAGGCGAGATGGGGCGGGATGGAGTTGACAACGTCCAATGGGAAGGGAGGACCAGCAGGGGGAATGACAGGGTGGGGGGGGCAGACGTCGCCCATAATTGCTGTTTTTATTTTTTCCTCTCGATCAGTCACTTCATGCGAGTGAAAACAACTTAAAGCGATGTTGCTGGAAACCATTATGAGCGATGTTGCACCACCAGTGCCAGACTGGAGTCTGATTGGCTCTCATCGCCCTAAAAGAGCTAAAAGCAAGAATCACGTCTCTACTGACATCACAGCGAGCTAACACCTGAGCGATGGGATGAGCAGCGCGGCCTGCAGGTGTCGGGATGCTGATGGAGGAGTTTTGTTCAAAGGGGGGTAAAGGCAGTTTCTGCTGATGACGTCTACCTGCTAAACGTTCACGACAGGAAAACAACGAGACGAAGCTGATGTTCGACACGATGCTGCAGCTTCGAGCCAACGGCCAATAACAACTGAGTTAATGTTAGTTTGTTTAATACTCAGAGTCACACGAAGCTGCGTGTTCACTGACCTCTCTGTCGAACTGTGAGAGCGGAGCATCACCGCAGTCCACCCCTCCGCCTGAGGACAGGGAGCTCTCGGAAGGAGAGGTCATGGTCTGGCGTTTGGACCCGTAGCTTCCTCCTGACAGCTCCCGGCGCAGAGCGCTGCCGTTCTGCGAGGACGAGCCTGCAGGGACGAGAGGAGGCGGCGAACATGAAGCCACAGACGGACGAACCTCCCTGAATGTGAGCTCTAACACGACTGTACTCACGTATGCCCAGCCCGCTGCTGGCGCTCATGGAGCGGCCCGGCTCGGCCCGGTTCTTGGTGATGGAGGGAATGCTGACGGAGCCGCTGAAGCCCGCTCGGCTGTCCTGAACACGGACGTTCTGGTTTAAACACGCAGAAAACACACAGAGTGCAGTGCGGGGGGAGGAGTGAGGAGGGTGCATGTAAACACACACACACACACAACATGATGCATACAGACACACAACTCAGGACCAGACAGTGTCAGTGTGGGGGGGGGGCTATGTGAACACGTCAGGGGTCGCACGCTCACGTGACAGGATGAGGAAGCGTGTTCGTGTGTTTGCAGATGTACCATGGGCAGGTCCTTCAGGATCTGGATGCCGTCTCCTGGTCCCATGTGAGCCACGTGGTTGAAGTTGGTTGGATTGGAGATCAGTTTGTTCCTCATCTCAGGATCTCGCAGCATCTCTCTGGAATCACAGACACAGAGCGTCAAAGAGAGACGGAGGCGTTTCCTCCCTACAGTGATGATGCTAATACAGCAGGTTCTGTTCAGCCCATCATCAGCGTTAGAAAGCAGCAGAGTTCATAAGAGAGGGGCGATTAAAGAAATCTATGCTATGTTATTAGATCTTCAATCCCCTTCTCTCTCCATCCTTAAAGCACAGTGGGAGAAAGACCTTGGGATGACTATAACAGATGAACTCTGGCAATCTTTTCTCCGGAGGGTACACTCTTCTTCAATATGTGCCAGGCATGGGCTCCTTCAATTCAAGGTCCTACATCTCCAAGGAAAAGTTAGCCAAGTTCTATCCAGGAGCCGACCCTCTGTGTAACAGATGTAAAGCAGAAACAGGTTCGCTCCTTCATACCTTTTGGACATGCCCCAATCTTCATAACTATTGGGTGTCTATATTTAACACTCTGTCAGAGATGTATAACGTTAAATATGATCCCTCTGTTCTAACGGCTATCTTTGGGGTGATACCTCAAGACATCACTTTGCCAAAATACTATTCGAATTCTATTGCCTTTGCTTCACTTATTGCAAGGCGCCTTATACTTTTAAGATGGAAGCAGGAAGCTCCTCCCACACATGAACAGTGGCTTGCAGAGCTCATGAGGTTTTTACATTTAGAAAAGATGAGATCTACACTGGCAGGTTCAACCACCAGATTTCTTAAGGCATGGCGGCCATTCCTGATGTACATGGAAACGTTTAAAATGACCACCTTATCATGACCAGATGCCATATCTCTATATCACTATCATAGTTAACTGTACACTGAATGTCCCTTATACATTTTATTTTTATATTTGTTTGTTGTTGTTTGTTTGTTTTTTGTTGTTTTGTAGGGGTTTCTTTGGTTTGTTTGTTTTTTTCCTTTTCTATTTCTGTTATCTTTTGGGGTATTGTAAATACTGAACAGCAAACTACTTTATGTTCAATGTTTTGTTATTAACATGCTGCTGTGACTGAAAATAAAATTTATAAAAAAAAAAGAAAAAAAGAAAGCAGCAGAGTAACAGAACGGTGAATTCTCCGAGAGCTCCTCGCGGCGAGTACCGAGCTTCGGGTAAACTACCTCCTCTGCTGAAGTCGCTCCTCTTCGGGCACTCTGAAGGAGTAGCGTCTCTTGTTGTTCATGCTGCGCACCATCTGCTTCCGGCTGTTGTCCGACGTCTCCGGGACGACCAGCTCGTCGCCCTCTGAAAGATCAACAGAGATCATCGTTCGGCTGCTGATGCTGGACAGATTAAAACCAGGAGGAAGATTCACACAGAGAGGAGCGTTTGTTTTTATGTGCGACTTCCTTTAACTTATCGCACGTCACGTGACACAAACATCAGCTACTTCCATCTGTGAGGGTCGTGATGACACGTGGCGTAGCGCACACCTGACGTTTGTCACGCTGTAATCTGGTTTTATGCTGTCATATAAGCAGGTCACATCAGTTAATAATACAGACATTTAACAGCAAAATGCTAAAAAGAGACTGAGGACGAATTCTTCCCCTCACGCGGCACAGAGAGCGATCTTACCGGCCATCTTGTTTCTAAAGTAGATAAGACGCACGGTCTCCAGCCCCAGCAGGTTCAGAGAGCCGTCCACATTCAGAGGTCGCATCTGCAGAGAAACCAGAGAAGCTGCTCAGACTCAACGTGACCTGTGAGCTTGTAGTTTAGTCACCACACACACACACACACACACACACACACACAGAAACACACACACACACACACACACACACACACACACACAGAAACACACACAGAAACACACACACACACACACACACACACACACACACACAGAAACACACACACACACACACACACACACACACACACACACACAGACACACACACACACAGACACACACAGACACACACAGACACAGACACACACACACACAGACACACACACACAGACACACACACACAGACACACACACAGACACACACACACACACACACACACACACACACACAGACACACACAGACACACACACACACACAGAAACACACACACACACACACACACAGACACACACACACAGACACACACACACAGACACACACACACAGACACACACACAGACACACACACACACAGACACACACACACAGAAACACACACACAGACACACACACACACACACACACACACACACACACACACACACACACAGACACACACACACACAGACACACACACACACACACAGACACACACACACACAGAAACACACACACAGAAACACACACACAGAAACACACACACAGACACACACACACACACAGACACACACACAGACACACACACACACACACACAGAAACACACACACACACACACACACACACACACAGAAACACACACACACACACACACACACAGAGACACACACACACACACACACAGACACACACACAGACACACACACCGACCTTCTTGACCGGGATGGTCTGGATCCACTCCATGGTGTTGACATCAAACACGTCCACGGCGTTCTCGCTGTACACGGACAGGTACGGGGCGTTGTAGCCTGGAACAAAATACAGCCGTTTCACTCTTTCAGATAAAAAGCGCACAAATACAAACAACAGTCACAGGGTGACGGCACACCCGTGTCGCGCACTCACAGGCAGCGATGGGCACGGCCGGCCACATGAGCTCCTGCTGCCGCGACCTGCGGCCCTGCGAGTCCACGTACACCCCGATGGCGCTGAAGCACAGCAGCAGCTCCTTGCTGGAGATCTCCACGGCACAGAGGGCGTCCAGGCCCTGCTGAGGGATGAAGGCCAGCGTGTGGTCCTCGGCGTGGAGCAGGCTGACGGGGGACACGTCCCCGTGGACGCTGTGGAGGGTTTCAGAGCACAAAGTCAGACTCGTGTACGCTGAAGGGCGGCGCAGCTGCAATGATGTAGCGTACCTGTAGCGCATGAAGCCAGACGGATAGCCCACATAGAGACGCTCGCCGAGCAGACCCATCCACTGAACCGGCCCCGGCGCCTGCAGCTCCCGCAGCCGGCGGTGACGCATTTTACTCTTATTGACCTGCAGGAGTGTCAGCACATCACATCAAGTCACATCACGTGAGAAGCGACAGACGCCTCGAGGGTTAGCGAGCGCGAGCTTTTTCTGACCTCGTAACAGATGATTTTGTTCTTCATGGCCACGCAGAGGCAGGTGACCGAGCCGTTGCGGACCGGCCCCGACACGACGGTCTGGCAGCCTTTCGTCTCTGCCAGCTTGTAGAACTCGGTCTCGCGGCCGTCCAGGGCCTGCGAGGGGAAGAGGCGGACGTGGCGGTTCCTGCCGGAGATGACCGCCAGCAGCTGCTCCTGCAGCATCAGGTCAATGTGGTGCACCTTTTTGTTGTCCCCCACCCGGATTATCTCTGAGGACAGAGGGAGGAGTCAGGGAAACGAGGGAGGAGTCAGGGAGACGAGGCAGAAAGCGGGAACTCTTCTCAAGCACCAGAAACACCAACACAGATCCTACCATCTTTGGTGACATGGATGACAAAAAGGCCTTCCTCGTTGCCCAGGGCGACGCGCTCGTGATCTGAGGGTGAAACGAACGAGGTGAGACGGCAGCGATAAGGAGACAAAGACTGAAAACTTTCAGCTGCTTTCTTTGCTGACAAAACTCTCGATAACCTGCAGGTAGCAGCTGTGATGATTAAACGCTGCATTTCTAAAACACAACGACACAAAGAGTTTGTGCGTCGCCATTTTAACACCTGCTGAGGGTTGAGCGTGTTTGTGGCGCCCACCTATGATAGCAGCAGACTGCGTCGTCTTGATGAGGGGCAGCGTGCTGTCGTACGCCTCCTTGGGGACGTAGACGAAGCGCTCCTTGAGCTTGTTCCTCTTCAGGATGCGGTGGAGCTCGTTGAGGAGGCCCACCCACTTGGTCCTCTCCTGGTCGCTGTCGGCCAGGATCAGGATGGAGGGCTTGTGGCTGCTGGAGGGGGACAGCTGGGACGCCGTCACCTGAGGAAAGAGGAGGGACGATGAAGGGTCACATCATGTGTTTGAAAGATTATTTTGGCGTTTGACGTCTCTTCTTCAAGTTCATCCAGTTGTCATAATATGGTTCCTTTGGCAACGACACCCAAAGACAATCATTAGAAACATGACTGTGCACATGACCCTGACCTTTAACCTCCAGGAGCACGGCGTGGACAGGTACTCACTCTGAATATACAGGGGATGTCCTTGCGGCTGGCGTGGATGACATCAGAGGCCAGGACTGAGCTGACTGAAAACTCTTCGTCCCTGAGTGAAAGATTGAGATCAGCGTTCACATTTTCATCGATGTCACTAAAGGCTGCAAGAAGAAACTGTTAGAAATGTTCCCGTCACGGCGCTGCAGCTAACAGGCGCTGGTTATTTCCACGTGCACGACTGAGAGCAACACGTGCACTATTGTTTATGTCTGACCCAGCATGAAGGGTGGAGGTGGTTGCAAAGCAGCTTGCAGATGCCCGTCGACTGTACGCGTGCTGGACACCAGCTGATGGCCGAGCTCCACTTTGTCATTATTTTAACGACTGATTCATTTTTCTCTGTTTGAAATGAATCTTTGGGTTTAAATGTGTCAGAAAACAAAGATTTTATCATAATTTACTCGCATGCGTCTGTAAAACGCGTTTTATCCAAACACAAAAGTCACGTTCTGGTGAAAAACTGAAGCAGGCAATTCTTCCTTAAATGCTTGAAGCATGTCTTAGTTTCAGTTCTTACCTCATGTCTATGACTTGACTGACTACCACACTTGGCTGTGTTGCTTTTCCTTCTCCCAGTTCATAGAGGAACAATTTAAAGTCGCAGACCACCGCCATCGCCCTCTGCCAACC
>NC_142118.1:602500-647500 GCF_056152115.1 Neolamprologus brichardi | reverse complement strand
GATAAAAGAACCTTTGGGAACAAATGAAAACTTCAAATCAGACAAGCTAACGTGTGTCTTCAGCAGCCGTACAGCAGGTTGATCCTCCTGATGTCCCAGGAGGACATGCCCTGCCTCTGGCCAATCTGGACGTTGGGGTTGGGGATGGGGGTGATGGTTTCCCTGCCATTGATGGAGAAGGCTGTTCTTTCATAGGTGTGTCTGCAGGAGGATTATGGGCTGGGGTCCACATCGCTGGGCCTGAATAAACCTGAGAAGGGAGGACTGCACAGACAAACCTACTCTTTCAACATGCTGTGTTATGTCAGGTCTGTGGACGGATCAACACAGTTTCTTTACTGGGTGGGACTCGTTTAACTACACATCAGAAACTTCTACAACTAAAAAGTCCTCAAATTCTCCATTTGCAACCACCTTTATTTTCACTGTTATTTTGGACAGTCAGATAATGCTCATCTAAAAGTAATCTGTTCTCTTTTCTTCATCTGGCTGCTGTGTTTTTCTTCTCATTGACACACTTATCCAAATCCATCAGTCTGACCATCATATGTATAAACAAATATTTATATTTTATTAGCAGCATAAGCAATTTAGTTTGTAGTGCTGCTGATAAATCATATTTGAGCAGGTTTTGGTGACATTCAGGCAAACAGTCAAAGTCAAGAGCAAAAGCATTTACAGAAATTCAAATTTATGGAATTTCAAAATATATCTGCTTTCATAAACGACCATCAGAAATATCTGAAGTTGTTGAACCAGAAACCATCATTTCCTTTCTTGATATCTGAGCTACTCTGTGAGGGTTCAGTAAATAATAATGAGCGATGTTAAACAATGTGAGCTAAACTAGTCGGTGAGGTTGTCAGATCTTTTGGGTGTCCTTTTAACCTCATGACTGACGTCTGGGCCAATAAAGGCCACATTAAATAAAACTAAATAACATAAAAAACACGAAGAAACAAATAGAAGAATGAATTCTTTTATTCTCTTTTATTCTCAGCTCCATATTTTTATTCTTGCGCTTTACTAAAGTCATTTGCATGATTCACAGTTCAAAATAATCCCTCTTTAGCTTTACTAGGCCATGCTCCTGTCTGAAATAAGCCCTTTTAGCTCCTCTGCCTTTACCTCCACCAATCCTTTAGCCAGCTTCTTCATCCCTGCTCATACAGCAGGTTTTCTGCACCTGGTAGACAAGTGTACGTTACACATACGCTGACCTTATTAACTGAAACCAGTAGCATATTTAGTATTGCTGTTTGCCACTGTAACACTTTAAATAGGAAAGAAGTAAAGAATAGTAGAAGGCACAATTTAATTATAATAATATTGAAAAGACACAGAATGAAAGGCTGAACAAAGTCAGTTTTCAGACATGAATACCAGGAGGAGCTGGAGGGACTGGACTGAGACAGAGTTCCTGTTTCTCATGTGAAGCATAAAGACACTGTGATACAGATTCACTATCATATACACTCAGCTTGGTTTTAGTGCAGGCAGCTACATGGATGGAGACTGCATACAAAACACTCGCTCACTAGTGGTGACCAGAGATGGGCAGTAACGCGTTACTTGTAACGCGTTACTGTAATCTGATTACTTTTTTCAAGTAACGAGTAAAGTAAGGGATTACTATCGCAAAAACGGTAATTAGATTACCGTTACTTTCCCGTAGGAACGCTGCGTTACTGCGTTACTAAAACCGTGATTTTTTTGCGAGAATGTCTCATGACAGTGACGTAAGCGAGTGCGACGTTCGTGACAACAGCTGTGTGCAGATCAACAATGGATCATATATCGAGTGCAGAGAGAGTATGAGCGTGCAGCGTTTAAAGCGTGGAAGTACTGACCTTACTTTGAGTTTGATTCCATAAAAAGTGACAAAAACATTAGTGTCCGTTGTGCGTGGGAAGAAAACTTCTTTTTACAGCAAAAAAACCCTAAACTTCCAAACAAGCACCGAGTAGCTACGACGTAATGGGAAACTCACAGAGAAACTCGCGGATTCTTCCACTGACCGCTGCACACCTGCACCAGGGTAACCCTCCGCCTACCCCACTCCTGCTTTACAGGTGAAAATAGAGCAACAGGACCGCTAGTCTTTGACTTTATTTATTTTCTGCTGTGTTTTACTTGCATCTATTTGAAAGACTGAGTGTAAACACACAAAATATTTTATTTTATGTGCTGGAATGTGCAGAAAATAGGTTTAAATGTTAAACTAATTTCTTCCAGTCAGAGAATGTTGCAGATAATTAAATGTTTGCTTGATGCATAAAGTTAAAAGATTAAAACTAATAAAACAAGTTTTAAAAAGAGACTTTTCCATTTGATTATATTTTGTATGATGATTATGCAGAAAAAGTAGAATTGGGCTGAAAGATCTATCACTTTATCACCTATTCAGGTTGTAAATCCTGTTTTTAAAAAGTAACTAAGTAACTAAGTAATTAATTACATTTGAAAATAAGTAATCAGTAAAGTAATGGGATTACTTTTTTGGGGAAGTAATCAGTAATTAGTTACTGATTACTTTTTTCAAGTAACTTGACCAACACTGGTGGTGACTGCTGCTGCACCATCTTCATATGAACACAGCAAAGTCACACTAACTTTGTTCTCAGGAGGCAGCTGGTTAAAGACGAGCCACTGGTGGATCTGACTGTGATCGACACTCGTGTTCTCTCGTGCTTCTCTGTGGAGTAACTTATGGAAATGTGCAGGGCTGCAGTGAACGTGTGAAAAACCTGCAGAAACACAGGAGAGGCAGAGACACTCAGGTCCAACAGTTATTGGACACAGAGGCCATTTTTGTAGTTTTGCTTCTGTAACCACAGCGGACTTTAAAACAATAAAGTTGTCATTGAAACACTGACTTTTAGCTTTAATTCAATGGGTTCAACAAAAGAAAATGTAACCGATTGTTTAGGAATTAGTCGGTTTTTATACATAGTACCTCATTTTCAGAGGTCCTATATTATTTAACTGCTGAGTGACGCACAGTTTAATGTTCAGGCGAGGCCGGCTCCCTCGTTGTTTCAAATGAAACATGCATAATATCTCAAGCTGATTTAAAGTGTTGTTTTAGTATTTTATAGCTTTCATATAATTTTTATTGATGAGGTCTGAAAAGATGTCAGCACAAGTGATGGAAGTTATCAGTGGGCTAAATAAGCTTTCAGAGCCAGAGCACAAAATGACAGAATTATTTCCATGGTTGAGAAAAACTCACAGCATCGAGTCAGCAACGCCCCCGAGGAGGCGGGCAAAGTCTGCAATCAAGAGACGTCTTCGTGAATGAACATACGGCAAATTTACAACAAGGTGCAAACCACTAGTTACACTCGAGAACAAGAAGGTCGTTAGACTTGACCAGAAACAGGTAAAAGAAAACAAATGGGCGATAAAACTGGGATGAAGCGTTACCAGAATGATGGGAGGAAAGAACCACGGAGGAGGAGAAACAGCTGCATCATCTATCAGACGTGATGGAGCGATGCCATGGCTGCCAAGAACCAGCTATTTAATGTTTATTGATTATGTATTTGCTAATAGAAGTAGCAGGATGAATTGAGGAGTATACAGGGCTATACTCTCTGCTCTGACTCAGCCATGTGCTGCAAAACTGATTGAACGGTGCTTTGAAGAAAAAAGCTAAAGAGGTTGTCAAATAAAAAGCAACCCAAGAATTCCTCACGGCAAAGAAATGGCCTAAACTTCATTGGTGCAAGAACAGGAGCCTCTGTAAAATAAGGAAGATTTCTTTAAAGTGATCTTAGACATAATTGCACAATATATGAAGCAGTTTCTTGCACAAAGATGTCAAACGCAGCAAATATGATGCACACTAAAAGTCATATTTTGGAAGCAGGTTTTCCAGTTATTAAATACAAAAGTGAATGCCGAGAGAACGGCAAGCAAGCAGCAATAGAAGGTGATTGCTGTGAAGGTCTACCAGGACATCTTAAGGATAGAAACGCACAATTAGGTGATGTCCACGGACTCTGGCTTCTAGATTTAGTCTGTCAGTGAGTGCAAATGTTCGTCAAGTATTAAATACAGTCCTTATGATCCAAATTCTAGCTGGTCTATGTGATTTTGACTCTCTGAAAATGGGGGAATGTGTATAAAATTGGATGCAGCTGTTAAACAGTT
Organism: Neolamprologus brichardi; assembly: GCF_056152115.1. Taxonomy (NCBI): domain Eukaryota; kingdom Metazoa; phylum Chordata; class Actinopteri; order Cichliformes; family Cichlidae; genus Neolamprologus; species Neolamprologus brichardi. The sequence continues at coordinate 643,345 of NC_142118.1, read as the reverse complement.
AAGCCATTACTTTGTAAAACCTGACTGTGTCGGTGTGCAGAGCAAAACTACAAAATAAACTACGGACCTCGATGTAAATGCCACTCACGAAATCAAGCCAACCATATTCAGCAAACCAATATAATGCACTTTATTTTTTATATTTGACAAACTTATTTCACGCATAATTAACATGACTGAGGTCATTAACTTTCACTTCACAGAAACTGAAAACTAAATAAGCGTCAGTAACTTTTAAGTGATAATCGGAAAACAGTTTGCCATCAATGAAAACTTCAAATCAGACAAGCTAACGTGTGTTTTCAGCAGCTGTACAGCAGGTTGATCCTCCTGATGTCCCAGTAGGACATGCCCTGCCTCTGGCCAATCTGGACGTTGGGGTTGGGGATGGGGGTGATGGTTTCCCTGCCATTGATGGAGAAGGCTGTTCTATCATAGTGCATTATGGAGGAGTAGTCATAGGGAGTGTTGAGGTTGTTGGTGTCCTGCTTGTCGAAGTTGTAGGCCATCTGTCGGTCGATGTTCTCCCAGTTGATCTTGACGTAGTAGTCGCGGTCGCTCCTGGTCTGCTCGTGCTGGAAGCCCAGAGCGTGGTTGACCTCGTGCTGGACGACGCCAAAGTAGACGCAGCCCTGCCTGTTGAGAGACAGGACCTGCTTCCCTCCCTGTCTGCCCATAAGAGAGAAGCATCCGTTCTGGCTCTCGATGCTGATGTAGTCGTTGTGGTTCCTACGGTCGACAAAGCGGACACAAGTCTGGCTGTGGAAGGACTGCAAGGCATTTCTGATCAGCTGCCTTTCCCCGCTGCTGTACTCGCTGCTGATGGTGAAGGGAATCGTCACCAGGCCGTTGTTGTCTTTCTGCCACAGGCAGCTCTGGTAACTCTGGCATTTAATGGCATTTCTGCTCTTTGGAAGCAGGATGTCTCCTTCCAGCAGGAGCTCATTGCTGCCGTTGTTTGCGGTCAGAATCCTGGTGGTGATATCGATGGTGTGGTCTTCCTCCACCTGGCCCTCTCCTCCTCCTCTTTCCTCCATGAGAGGATGAGCCTGAGAGAGGCCGAGCAGCAGCAGCAGGCTGACAGAGGGACTCATCTTCAGAGTGGGTCTGGTAGCTGTGGAGCTTCTTTGCAGAGCTGCTGTGGAGAGACTCCTCGGAGCTTCGTGTCTGACACAGTTGAGTCGCGGGTCTTTATACTCTCCTCTACAGGTGTGTCTGCAGGAGGATTATGGGCTGGGGTCCACATCGCTGGGCCTGAATAAACCTGAGAAGGGAGGACTGCACAGACAAACCTACTCTTTCAACATGCTGTGTTATGTCAGGTCTGTGGACGGATCAACACAGTTTCTTTACTGGGTGGGACTCGTTTAACTACACATCAGAAACTTCTACAACTAAAAGTCCTCAAATTCTCCATTTGCAACCACCTTTATTTTCACTTTGATTTTGGACAGTCAGATAATGCTCATCTAAAAGTAATCTGTTCTCTTTTCTTCATCTGGCTGCTGTGTTTTTCTTCTCATTGAAACAGTTAAAATAGTTTGAATTTGCTGTTCATACCATAAATCATCCCTGTAAAGCCTGAACCTTGAAACAATTCCCAGAAAGAAATAGTTTTGAAAATAGAGAGTTTATTGACATCGTCATATATATGTATATGTAATATATGTTCTATAAAAATGACTGAGTCCAGCTATTTTTATGGAACATGCACACATTAGACTCACACTACAGACAAAGTGCGAAACTGAAATACAACAAAATGTTCAATCAAACAATCAAACAATCAAATGGCTGAAAGTACAACTCACTAACAAAACTTGATGATAACTTTACTCGAGGGAGATTAGTCCAGTTCTCGTCTATTTATTTTGGCTTCCTGTCAAATATTTTTTCCGTGTTTTATCTCTCACACTGTGCTTTGCATGAAGAAAAGTCAAATCATTAAATGAGCTTTAAACTTTCATATTTTTGATTTTACTAGAATGAACATTTGAAAGCATTTGACTTAAAACGAAACAAATGTGAATAAAATGCTTTTTGTGTACCGTAGTAAGTAATTATGGATCATTACAAAGGTTTAGTTTTTTTCTGTTAAACTTGGCTGAAATGCATCATTATTGTAATAATTTAAACAATTTTCTCTTGTTTTCAGAGAAGCTCAGGTTTACCTTTTTTCTTCAGTCGTTGAGTCTTTCTGTTCTTCCCTCCACGATTTGTCTTCATTAAGAATCAGGTGCTCACATTCATGTGTCCCAAAGAGAAAGCGTCTTCTGACAGTCATTGATGTACATTACAAACTTTCCACGACACCATCAGGCCACATTTAGTCCAAATCGTGACATTCTTCTGTTCTATATGGACAAAGATATGTCCGACTACAGCACCACAGTTTAATTCAGTAATAGCACATCTGGCTCAAATGAGAAGCTTGATGCACACAATTTGACCAGTCACGCTCCCCTAGCATTCGGTTAGCATTTACTGAGAAGTTGGCTAATCCCATTAAAACCATCACCAGTAAACCAACATGGGTAATCTAAACGTGGCTAACAGCAAACCTGACAATATATTTGTAATATTGGAAAAATTAATAAAGAAAACATTATAAACATACACTTTAGGCTGTATAAAGCATGGCTGAGGATTGCTTATCATCCTTGACTGGCTGCCACTTTGAAACCTCAGGATATCGCTGCCATAAATGTTTTTTTTACCCATGTTTGAGAAATGCTTCGTTTGAGCTATAATAAGACTTAAATGAGTGCGTTAGCAAAAAATCCCTCCTTATATTTTTGAGTCAAGGTAGAAACACTTGGCTTAAATATGTTAATTTCTGAGGTAAAGTTTGGCATTTTGAAATGGGAACAGTGGGGAACAGTTTGGACTCGGGTAGAACTCCTGCAGTTTGTGCCACTTTCATTTTTAGCCCCCAGAGTTTTCTGCTTGGTCTGTTCACTAAACATAAAGCTACAGCTAGTAGCTAGCTAGCCCATCATAGCAACTGTAAAACAGTAGTTGATCCCTTACAAAACAATTTTTTGATTGATATTCTTTGTTTCTTCAGTAGATTCAACAAAAAACACAGCTAAGCTTGTTGTTTTTGCACTGAGGTAAGCTAACGCTGTACATGAAGTTTAGCTAATATTAGCATGTAACTTGCTTATATGGACATTTTGGCAGTTTTAAGCAAAATATATCAGAAAATGACAAACACTGTGAAACAAGTGTGAATCTTCCTTTTTTAATGTGACAATTGTGTTTTTCCTGAGGAGAAGTTTGTGAAAGGAAAAAAGGATAGCATAAGGGATTTTCTTTATTATGAAACAATAAAACCTTTTAAAGTTAAATTTAGGTCGTTAAAAAGGGAGAAACGTTGTAGCAGTTTTGGTTAGCTGACATTAGTCTCAGCTGACATTTCTGAATGTTTTGGCTCTTCAGGAATCACTTCTTGCCTTTCAGTCTGGTTCCTCTCATATATTAAACTTGCGCCAAAGCTAAACACCACAAAGATGAATATCAAATGCTCTATCGTGTTGACTGTCAGTGTATCCCTGGACTGCTGGCTTCTTGTTTAGAGAAAACAGGGCCATCGGGTGGACTGTCTGCCACGTAAGATGTAATCTAATGTGAGCGGTAGTTTGGGTAAACGCCACCCTGGACGTTAGAGATTGGAGTCTCTAAGCAATAAAGACAGACACGGATGCAACTAGGGTTTATTACTTTTAATCAATTCAGCTAGCTACAAAATGTCCACCACTTCACACACTGACAGGATACAGAGAGGGAGTCTTTAGTATTACATGCGTTGAGGACATCAATCTCACAGTTTAACCTATTGTGTCATTCAGGTTTAGGTAATTCATCACCTTACTCTAACTACTTGACATTTTGGCGATTTGGTGTGCATAGCTCTAAAGTACAGAAGCAACAAAAAAACCCATTTGTATGTATTTTTTTGTTTCAGAGTATAGTTGTAATTGTTATTTAATATTGTCATTATTCTTACCAATAACAAACCACACGGGGAGAATAAACTTACATATACGGTTTTCTTATAAAAGTAAGGTCTCTCAGAAATATGCGTCTTTGCTTTACATTGCAAACGTTTATTTTTTTCAGAGCATCCAAAACCTATGATACAGTACACAACCAGTCCTCAGCTTTCATCATATAATCAACATCTTCATCACTGAACTGCATAATCATTTAGAAAACAGGTCATTTTTTTGCAATACAACCCAAAGTCCTCAGTTGTTTCAACTTCATCTCACTTTTTTGATCCCTTTTGCATTATTGTACAACGAGATGGTCACAGTCGGTAAATATATCGAGACAGAAAGAGTGGCACTATTGCAAACTTGCAGGAGTATGGAACGATAAACTGTGTCCTAATACCGAGCATGCGTTTTGTCAATTTGCTACTGCCATGTTATCATTTTTTATATATATTTTTTCAGACAGGTTTTATTTATAAGACTAAAATCTACCATTTGTCATGCAGAGAACGCACAATTCACATCACTTGGAATGCAATGTCTAATACAGCTACAGAGAGTCTAGTTGCACATCGTCTAAACAGTAACTCAGAATGATTGCGATGAAGGAAAATGGACCAAGGACTGCCTTTGATTGAGTGCTCTTTGCCGTCCCGCCCAACTGTACCGCCGCTTAGTGACTCGTGTTTGCCGTCAATCTTCTCCCGCTGTTTTTGTGACAACACCAAAATAAGGAGCATGACAGTAGCCTATATGTAATGACACAGTTTTACTAAGACGATACTGAGATACCGAAAAGGAAGAAAAAACAAACAGCTTGTACAGCATTCCTATTATATACTTGTCATCCAGAGAAGTGTACTCGTGTGTATATATATATGTATATATATATGATATGTGAGATATATATATATATATATATATATATATATATTTGACATAGAGAATAAAAACTTCACAGGTGAGCTAGAGATCCATCAAGTCAGCACTATATACAACCTTTGGAAAGAATGATATACGGAGTATAAGAAATCATCTTTTTACGAGGACAATCATCTTGAAAAAGCTCGACAGACGACACAGAACAACATTTACAATGGGCGGGGAGGTGATATGTGCATGTGTGCAAACCTAGAAGGTCAATACCATGATGAAAGCATGTCAGCGCCTATCGATGCGTGGCGCGGGACGCCGGACGTTCACGCTCCGGACTCCGGGCGTTTAGCCACTGCCCAGCATCTTTGTGGCGCGCTGGTTGGCCTCATCGATCCTGGTCTTGTTGGAGTCGGCCTGTGAGGGAGGAGAAAGTGATGAGAGGGCTTTGTTGATTTACTCCACAGATCTGTGTTTTGGTGTTTTATCTTTCGTACCCGGTTAGATTGATTTCATTGTACTTTTGGTAGAGCTTTGAATTTAGAGATGGAGCTTTTTAAGAAGACTCTATTATACAAAGAGACCATTAAATATAGAAATGCTTAAGAAAATAAAAGGTAAGACAACTTTTCTTTGCTGTTTCTACATTTTATCTCTGACCTGATTTTGCACAGCTCTGCGTCAAAGGCATCAAGTTATTTAAGTCTTAAGGTTGGACATTATTTTAAAATTTTCTAACCAATCACAGCATTTCAACAATTGCACATTTACGGGCATGTTCACAACACTCGCACATCCTCACAACGTGACCAAACCAGGAAACAGGGATGTAAGTGAATGTTGGAATATCCTTGGAGAAAACCTTGCAGCCTGTAAAAGACCAAACCAGGCTGAGCTTTGTGACCCTGAGCTGGTGTTGTATACAAACCAAGCTTTTCCTTCGTGTCCACACTGGTCCAATACTCTTATATTTGCAAGGAGGCAAATCACTAAATAAGCGAGATAACTCAACTTTTACATGAACCCGGTGCGTTTGAAGAAAAAGCTGAAAAGCTGTATCTCGTCGTGTGCGTGTACCTTCTCCATGATCCTGTCGATCTGGCGGTTCTGGGTGTCGATCTCGTTGCCCATGTCCAGAGCCATGTGGCGCAGGTTGCCAATGATGCCACCCACCTGCTCCAGGTTCTCATCCATCTCGTTTTCCCGGGCATCGTCTGTTACCCTGCCATACAAAAGGTCACATTTATCTCTGCAGTAACTAGTACAGCACATGTTGCCCCTGCTGGTGTCCATATTTCACCTCTGAACCTCCAAAGAGCAGAGACCGACCGCAGGATCCTGTTCACTGTTTCTTTATTAATGACACAGTGTTAAATATCCAGATACACAATCTTTCACATATACAGACACAGATTAGATTAATATGAGATAATCTAATATCCACATTAAAGTCTAAAGCCTGTGTTGTTCTCAATAATATAGATTTGGATTACAGTTCTCCAGGTAATCTGATTACATATGAAGACAAGACAAGAACCAGATGATGAATGTTTTTTTCTGCTCGTCTTTATCTGACTTTTCCTTTCAGTCTATTTTCAGCTGTTCATGTCGCTGACGTAGCTCGACCTTCAGTAGACGCTGAACTGTGTTTCTTCTATCAGTCGATGGTATTCAAGTAGAAACGCCGTCATTTGCTCTTTCGTTCTTACATTAAGTATCACTAAAGTACTAAAAGTAGAGCTGATTTCAGTCCCTGTTGGCAGTGATGGGAATAACGCGTTACTAACGGTGTTACTAACGGCGTTAGTAACAGCGTTACTACTAATCTAACTAATTACTGTTTCTATCGTTACAACGCCGTTACCGTTACTAACAACAAAATGCGGTCGCGTTACTATTTTTCAGCAAACAGACGGTTGAAGCTGTGTTCAGCTCACCGCACCTTCAGCTGCAGGAAGTAGCTGTAAGTAATCTGGGCGCTGCAGCTTTAAGCAGCTGCGCGCTCCCGCGGGCGGCGATCACTTTCTGCCCGGCGATCACTTTTTGATATTTGACTTTTTTGATGTTCTCCTTTATAGCGGACAGAAATTATTTTTTGGAGTGTTGAATGCAGAACACCTGATTGTTCTGTAAATAGTTTGAAATGTGTGGTTGTTACAGTAAAAATATCACTTTTTCTACTCTGATTTTATGTTTTGTGTCTGATTTTAGATCAATTGTGTTAATGCAGTCTGTCAGAATGAAAACATGACTGTAGATTCAGACACGTGAGGCTGTGCTGAAGAGAACGACACCAAACAAGACAAGTAATCAGTTAGAGGTGAAATGTGGAGGGAACATCAGTTAAAAATGGCCGATTGTACTCTGGACCCCTGAGAGTTCAACGTTTTTTTTTTAACGCAATAGTTACTTTTCAAGTAATCAATTACTTTTAGAATCTGGTAACTCAGTTACTTTTTTGAAGAAGTAACTAGTAACTATAATTAATTACTTTTTCAAAGTAACTTGCCCAACGCTGCCTGTGAGTACCTGTGTGAGTACATTTAAACACTGACTGAGGCCGACTCTATGTGAAATAATAATAATTGATTATCCGTGTATCTGGTTGCTGCCAGTGAGCTGAAGGGAAGTTTAGGAAATTATGAAAAATACCAGAATATTTCTTCCTGCTGTGACATCAGGATGATCTGCCACAAACACCATGAAAGCATGGATTCATAGATCAGGCTGGTGGTGATCTAGTGATGGGATTTTCTTTTATTTGATTATTGACAAAATGTTGCAGCATCGTCGAGTATTATTGCTGATCGTGTATCCCTTAGTCTACCACGTCACAAAGATCAGATCATTACAGTTCGTTGTATTCAAAGCATCTCCACAGGCACCACATCTCAGTCTAACGACCCCGTTCTCCCCCCCGAGGCGCAACATCCCGACGTTTTGTCACATCGCACGGCGTTCCCGAGGAACGCGAAAGGTGACCTTCCGAGTTCTTATGGTACGTGCCGGGTTATGGATTAAATCCAGTGGAATTAAGCTCTCGCGGTAACAGACGTTCCTGCCCTGTATTGCAGCCCTAAACCATAACCTTATTCCGAACCTTAACCAGCACTGTAATGACGAGAAATAGTTTTCCCAAAGTGATTTTAAGTTCTCATATATCCTCAGTTTTCCGAAGTCGTCGGAACGTGTTGGTGGCCGAAAACGTAACATGTTGACAATTTGTCACCTAGCATAAAATGTTACGCTTTGGGAGTGAGAACGTGTTGATCTAACAGAGCGCGGGAAACGTGGATCATGGGTCTGCAGCAGCAGTTTGGATCAAAGTCTCCCAGGAATGTTCCCAGCATGTTGTTGGTTCTGTGCCATGAAGGATTAAAGCGGTTCTGTTAGGAACAGCGCACCTAACAACGTGGCTGGCGAGAGCGGACGGACATGTTAATGCTACATAAAGGCTGGTCTGCTTTGCTAGCCTAGTCGGGCTGCCGGTGAACGATGCCACGTGCACGTTTACCCTCATCTTGCCTTGAAATATTCCAGACAAGATGAACGTGCCCCGTAAAATCGCACATTTGTGATTTCCATCCAAGCGTTCCTCCTACCTGCGGATGAAGCCGCCGCTGATGGCCATCTGTTCGCGTTCGTCCACCACGCGGGCGGGCTGGCTGGCCACCACCCCGTCCTGGTTATTCCCCCAGGCCTTGCTGGCTCCGCTCTTCATCCTGGCCACCGGCAGTGATGGAGAGAAAGTTACTCAACAGTTTGAAAAAGGCGACTCGCCATTTACCTCAACCAGGCTGGCTTCCAATTAGTCAAAGCTAAGAGAGCTTGGATTTGAGGCACTGCAGCAGCACATATGTGAATATATTAGCATGTAGCTGACACACAGTGTTAATTGGTTTCATGCAACCAGCACATAAATATATGGTGGGACTAGACTAGTCGAGCAAAGCATAGCAGGCATGGACTGGCTTTGGGTTTGCAGGTACAGGCTCTGCTGTAACACAGTACTTATGTGTGCGATGTTATATTGCAGGTATATAACATGCTGTTCAGGATCAGGCGAGCCCTGCACGCTGTGTTTGAACTGTAGCCTGATTCCTTCTCTCTGTCCTAAACCATCATACTTCTGTGTTTGCAACAGTAAAGCACATCCCACTCCCACAGTGTGACAGAAAACAGAGAAGACACAGAGCTTGTGGCAGACACACAACACAGCGTGTACAGGACTGTCACATCGTTGGACGACGATCAATGCGGAGAACAAACTGCGAAACAAGAAGAAGGAGAACAAAACAAGAAACTGGAGGGAGTCAGCAGAGAAGAGCGCCTCGTTTACCTGAACCATCTGCACCACCCACCCCGACCCCCACCCCCCCACACCTGTATGTCTGTATATGTCACAGAGTCCTGGTCATGTTAGCCAGTTGAGGTGGTGAGGCAGAGGAGTGGGGTAATGGTTGTGACTCAGCTTATCTCTCAACGAAAGTCACATCTGCTTGCATCTGTACAGCTGTGCTAACACGAAGCAGCTCGGCTGCTCGGCCAATCAAAGCTCAGCATCTGTTTTGGCTCCACGCAGCAGGTAGATGGACTGGAAGGTAACTGTCGCTGCTGTCTGTGTGCATATCAAACACGTTCCTGCCCATTCAGTAGCATCCTGACACTTCTTTGCTTGTATCACAGTTGCTGAGCTTGTATAACCTTGGAGTGTGTGGATGTATCCTAGCTGTATCAGGGATGGCGATGGCTCAGCCGCCTCCTACACTGCTCTTATTAATAGAAATGGACCGAGGCTTCGCTGAGCGCCCCGTCCCTGCTGACACACACTGATATGATTAACACATACTCTACCCTTGTCTGAGTCCTTTATATTTCCATCTGTTTTCTTCTTTCTGCTGCGTCTTTTTTAATCTCCTCTCCTTCTGTAAAACTTTAATTTGCAATTTACTTCCCTGCTGTCTCAGAAAGGAGATACTGCACATTTCTAATCAGATTTGCTCTGATTGAGCAGAGATGATCTGATTAGATGAGTATTGCAGGACCCGCAAGACTGAAGTCATTCTGCCTCATTCATTCATTGGCATTCAGACGGCCACAATATGAAGCCTTTAAGAGGGAAATCTGGGGTCTGCTAATTCTGGAGGTACAGTGAGCAGCAGTGCTGAAAAACATCTCTTTTAGCATCCTGCTATGTGTGCAGGCAGGTTGAGTCAATGTCCCAGCAGGCTGCCACTATCTGATATGGCTGACCTACATGTGAGCGAGTTCCCTGCAGGAAAGGGAGCTCAGCAAACATCAGTGTTTAGCAGCCAGAGTGGAATAAAGGCTAAATTAGCACAGCGCTCTGCAGGAGAGGCGCTGCAGACAAACTGCAGCAGAAACAAGGGTCCTGCACACAGTGCTGTGGCACGATGCACCCATTTCATACATCAACCCTGACTACGCTCCTAAAAATATCTCACTGCGCATGTGTCCTAGCCCAGTTTCTAGCTGCAAGCTACACCAGATCACTCCTGTTTTTCTCATTTGCTCTGAATGTGTCATTCTGTCATTTCTCTCCTATTTCCAGCGTGCTCGCTGCCAAACGTTGAGCCTCTGACAGTTTTGTTGTGCAGCATTTATCTTCTCTTTGTTCTTTCCCATCTTTTCCAAGCAGGGACTTCAGTTAACTTTATTTTCTTTGTATTTTTAAACTTGGTCCAACCCACAAAGTTACACAACGACGGCTCTGCTCACAAACGAACTCTGAACTTCATCAGGATCACCATCAGTATCATTTTCAAACAACAACATCATGATCGTAGCATCATCATGTGTAGCATTGCTTTATGAGTTACATCATCATGCATGCATGAGCATTCAGAGGGTCATGCTCGCCAGTCATTCATTGGTGCTCGTGGCTCATAAGGCAGTGGGGGAGGGGGTGTTCAACGGGAAACAAAGGTCTCATTGCCTGCAAACAGGTGAGGATCTACTGGATGTCAGAGCAGTGTGGTGGTGGTGGAGATCATGCAGATGAGGAGAAGTGTCAACCAGTCCTGGACCAGGCTGGCCAAAGGCATTTTGGGACCAAGATCGCTGCATTTCCATCTGGAGTCAATACATTAGGATGATCTAAGTGCCAAGATGCTTCTGGAGCCCCAGCCCTGCTCTTTAAATCTAAGTACGTTTTATAATTGGGAAGGTCAACAGCTGCAGTGGTATCATTGTAGAAGTCCCGTCTTCCACCGCCACGCATCAATAATGAGAAAAACCCTCTTCAGGAGGAAAGCGGGACTTCTACAGCGGCTACACCTGCATGTTGTTTGGAGAATATGGCACTTGGTAGAAGAGAGGCACTTATTGATGAAGCGTGGCCTTGGCTGGGTGGGGGAGAGTTGATAGTGCGTGGAGGGCTGGACGTTTAAAGCTCGGCTTTATGGAATTTGGGTCTCACCAGTCGATTTGTATCAGCCTCATTTGACCGTACAAGGTATGTAAAGATCTGTGGCTGCTTGCACAATTTTAACTTTGGGAGAACTTTAGCAGCTTTTTGAGGTCAATTGTTCGGTGATGGTTCAGACTGCTGCACTATGAGATGCTCCCAGTTGGGGAGCTATGAATTCTGGGACACTATGTCTGCTATGCCCAAAGAAGGTCGTTGGACGTTCACTCATCCAGGTGACTCCTTCAGTCCCAGCCGACTGTTAGCAAATCCCTTCAGTAAACCATGTGGGAGCTGCTACTGAATCAGCAAATATTTAAATAAAAGAAGAAAAAGTACTAACTGACCAACATGACTGGGCCTAACGAGTGTCACGTACTGTTACGGGAAATCACGTTATTGTTTTAGATGTTTGTTTTTTTAAATCGTCATATTGTGACTGGAAATGTTCAACCTTAAGTGGACCGCCTGACGTTTTTGAAGTGAATCATTCCACATTGTGGGCTCAGTGTTTATTAGGAGCTGGAGTAGAGCAGGCTATTGGCTGATGGCCATTGTGATGTCACTTCTACCTCGGTTTTACTTCTCTTAGATACTTGATTTTAAATGGCAGGCAGGCAGGCAGGCAAGCAGCACCTACTTGTTACATGGACAGGAGCAAAGACCACAGAATTTCCCTAGATCGTTCAAATTCTTTTCTGCATCCTTCATGTCCTTATTGATTTGGTCCATTCCCTCCTCGATGCGCTCCAGTTGCTCTGATTAAACACAAGTCATTTATCCCCCACAGAACGAAGCAGAAGAGAGAAAGAGAGGACAAAGGAGAGAAGACAACAACTTCAGACACTATGACGAAAGAAAGTAAAAACTTAAAGAGAAGAAAAAGGAAAAACTGGACGCCACCACATATGTAAAGAACCTTTGGGGCACATCATCAGTACCTACTTGTTACATGGACATATGAAAAGCCCACAGCATTTCCCTAAATCTTTTAAATTTTTCTCGGCTTCCTTCATGTCTTGGTTGATATGGTTCATGCCATCTTCGACACGATCGAGTTGCTCTGGTCAGGACAAAGGGATGACAGTAGTGGATGAATTTCATTGACTGATTGACAGAAATATGAGTCATGATGAGCAAGTGAAGCGTTTGTACTCTGGTGCGTATCTACAGTGCATCACTTTGGGTGGCTAAAACACAATTATGTGCAGAAAATGGTCCATGAGAGTCCCCAACAATCCAATAATGAAAGTAAATCTTCTCTCTGTGTTTTCTTGGTTCATTTGATTGAAACTGTAAATGTTTCAGCAAAGATGTTAAAAGAAAACAAAGATTTCTGGGGGAAATCGGCGTTTCCTTTTTTTCAAATCAATAGATCAATAGATCAATCTCAAATCTGATCGAGCGACTGTCAGGATAAAGAGCTGCTCGGGGTCCTCCCACACAAACCCCGGTGTTAGTACCAGTTTATACCCGCAGCAGGGAAACAGTTTTCAGTCAGCTTCAGAGGCGGCTGGTTTCCAGCTGCTCCCATCACTTCCAGTCGCAGACGGCCATGAAGGCTTAGTGGGAGAAATCCTGGTAACGCTATAATACCGCCCACGACCAACGGCTTAAACAGATGTTCAATGTTTATTAATTGAAATTAAATGTAATGATATTTATTTATTTTTATGATATATTTGTTGTAAATATTGTAAAGTGACTTTGTGTAGGCTGCATCTCAGGGTAACTGTGGGAGCAAAACTTTATACTTATGGAGTAGATTCATCTTTAATATTCACTCTGTTGATGTGCACGATGTTTGTCTTTTTATTTTTCCACCAGACGTGTGTCAGGACTGTTCACCGTTACCAAACTACAAAACAGTAAATACAACCAAAATCTGGAGGCCTGTGTGACCTGATAACGATGAAGCCAAGTCGAACTTTCTTTTTCAAAATCACAACTTAAAAAATTAGTGAAGAGAAAAAAATGTTTCCTTTGCTTTAACATAAACCGCTCCATAAAAAAACTCCACATCCCAAACTGACTGACAAAGTACTACTAAAGTAATGACTTTTGCAGTGTTTAACTTTACAGAATCGTTTTTGTCTCCTTTCCTATAAAAAAACGTAAATCATGAGCAACGTAAAACGACTTAAACTTACTTACAGTGTTATTATTTCTTTGTTTTCTGCAGAAATCTGATGGATTACCTCCTTATTCTTTGAGTATTATAGGTAATTGTAACTAAATTGTCATTTCAAATAAAATACATTGAAATCACATGTATTTAGTGACCGTCACAGGCTGTATTATAAAATAATAAAATGGGAAAACGGGCGCATGGTCGTTATCGCCGAAGACCTTTTCAGTGCTGAATGAATTTCCTCTTCCTGTGGTTGGAAGCTGCAGGGAAGCGTCCGAGTTTTCCTTTCTCTAATTTAACGTGTAAAACTTAATTGAAACATTTTACAGCTGCTGGATTATTTGCATGTTAGTGAAGCTGCAGCATGAACAGCACAGGGTCAACTGAAAACTGTGTGCGTGGCTTTAACAATGATTCAGTGTAACTGAACGGACTCTGACTGCTGTCAGTGAGCATCGTTGTCGTGCTGGTGTGGTGGACGGGCCGCTGGGCGAGTGGAGAGTGAGGCACGGGTAAACATGGAGTGGACTGAGAAACAACTTTACAGATTTATTTCCCCAAATTTGTAAAATCCCTGGTTTACAGTCATCGACGGTCATAAAGGACATCATACTGTGTTGGTGGTGTTATAGAGAAGTGGGTCACGGCACTGAGTGTGGAGATCGTTAAAGAATGAGACAAAATAAAGATCAGCGATGGCTTCAAGTTCAAATTGAAAGGATTTGCATCAAAGCACATCAGCCTATGAATGTTGACTTCAACAAGTGCTGCAGAGGTGCAGGCCCTGCCTGTGCAAAAAATCTGGGGTCATAGGTCAGCTCGGGCTCCTGCGTCCAGTCAGCTGTTGCAAACGATCCTGCAGTGCTCGGGGCAGCGAGGCTAAATGGAGAGCTGGAGGAGGGAGAGCTCTCCTCTCCCCGAGTGATGCTGGTGCAGTCAGGCCTCTTACTGGGCTGCTCTGGTTTCCCAGAAACAGAAAATTGAGGGCGCTCGTCCTGCCAAGAGTCTAAATATCATTCACGTCACATTAGAAACGATATCTTTTAAGGTTACTGTGAGCCGACGTTCTCATTTATTGCATCTAATCAGGGATTGTACAAATCTGTACGCTGATAGACAAGGTTAGCCAGGTTAGCTGTCCTCAGACCTGTTTGCCTTTATTGTGATATAAAGCAGTATAATAGGTCGTATAGGTGTTTCTAAATGTATTTATTTCTTGTAAACAGATCTGAGACCAGCCCGGAGGTTACGCTGCCAGCAGCACCCACAGGGACGAGGCCGTCGCCCGCTTCCTGACAATGAGTTGTTGAGCTGTGAGGTTTCATTCCTGCAGTTGCTGCATTAAATCTTCCTAACAGGATCTGTTATGGTTTTGGCACTCATGACAATTCCTTTAACCGTCGTCCTCAGCTAAGAAAAACCATAAAACGCTGCTGGCAAAGTGAGAGCAGTTAGTAAAGTAAAAAGAAAAATGTTAGCCAAAGAAAACAAATGTTAAAAGAAGCTGAAAGAAAGAAGGAAACCATGTTGAACCTTCACCAAAGAAAACAAGCAACAAATCAAACAACTCAAAACTGATTCCTTTAAGGACAAAATGAATTAGTTTGGAAAAACTCAAATAAAACCAAACAACTGCATATGAAACACGTCGTTTAATTCTAATATCAATTTAACACCAACGTGTCTACGAGGTGAAGACTGAGGTGTAGCGCTGCTTGTATTTGAATCATATTATCACTGCATCTATATGTTGTGACACTGCGCCATCGCCCCTCATGCACACTTACCTCCCTGCTCGTCCAGCATAACCAAAGTCCTGATGCCGGCATCTTTGCTCTATTCCCCGGAGACAGCGAGGTGGAAAAGGAAGACAATCACAAGAAAACAGTGGTGAGCGATGAGGCTACAGGAGCTCAGGAAGCAGTGAAGCTGAGAAGCTCTGCGCTGCTCCTTTCTTTGCATTCTTTGAAATTAAATTCTGCTAACATGGTTAAACACGCTGGCAGAGAAAAATTAAACCTGCAGCTAACACGAGCTCTCTGCTCGCCAAATTACTTTTGTATTACAGCAGGAGAGCAACACACACTTTTAAAGGCACATTTTTGCAATTAATTCCCTGCAAATTTAAACTAAAACATCTACCACCAGCAGGCCGCCTTCATCCAGCTGTGTTTGGTGCTTTTCTTTTAGATTTTTATGTGACTTTTTAGCCCTACAACCATTTTTAAGAGACTTCACCTTTACCTGGTCACCACAAGAGTGAACTCCTCATTAAATAAAGGTTACAAATCTGTATTATATGAAAGTATGGACCATTCCTCATTTTACTTTACATGCATTAAGCACCATACATGCATGTTTTGGGACAGTTCCTTCACAGATAGTTTAAGGACCTTATTTGTGACACCTGACACACCTGAAACACATGAAACACCTAAAACACACCTAAAACACACCTGAAACACCTAAAACACACCTGAAACACACCTGAAACACCTGAAACACCTAAAACACACCTAAAACACACCTGATACACCTGACACACCTGAAACACCTGACACACCTGAAACACCTGAAACACACCTGAAACACACCTGAGAAACACCTGAAACACACCTGAGAAACACCTGAAACACACCTGAGAAACACACCTGAGAAACACCTGAAACACACCTGAGAAACACCTAAAACACACCTGAAACACCTGAAACACACCTGAAACACCTGAAACACACCTGAGAAACACCTGAAACACAATTGAGAAACACCTAAAACACACCTGAAACACCTAAAACACACCTGAAACACCTGAAACACCTGAAACACACCTGAAACACACCTGAGAAACACCTGAAACACACCTGAGAAACACCTAAAACACACCTGAAACACCTGAAACACACCTGAAACACACCTGAGAAACACCTGAAACACACCTGAGAAACACCTAAAACACACCTAAGAAACACCTGAAACACACGTAAAACACACCTGAAACACACCTGATACACCTGCCCAGTCTTCAGCTAGTCGGGGCAATAGTAGCTTGAGCACATGGTGTAATGTCTAAATGAATGTGATTTAGAAGTCTAAGAGTATAATTTACTACACGGGGCAAAGGGTAATTACTGATGGATGTAGATAGTTTTCATATCAGCAACTCAAAAAAATCAAAGATCTGCTGTTTTTTATATCGGTGCGATTAGCTTTAAATTGTGTGTTGGAAGTTAATCAATCGCACACTTGATTTAAATATTCTCTGTATTTTTGCATCTTGAGAAAAGGTGAGTGGCTAAAATCTCTGAGTTATCACCTCTTACATGCAGTTTTGTCACTGCGCTCTCTTTCTAAATACGGACCACACCTTTGTTTTAAAAAAACCAGCACAGTATATTAGTAACTGCTGGCCTAAGGCTTTAATTTAAACAGCAGAGAGAGAGAATAACACATCTGCTGCTGTGTTTTCTGTAAAGCAACAGAACAAAGGCGCATTGAGCTTGATCATTGGGATCATTGGTTCATCTTCTTGTTTTCCTGAACAAACAAATTGAATATTTTCCTTCCTATTAACTCTGTGCTGGTTGATATTGATCTGGAGATGCAAAGACATCTGTCTGTTAAACATGGAATCAAGCTGAAGGAGATTAATGATGCTAGCATTGACAGCGGACGAGCGTTCTTCTTAAAATCTTGGTATGATGCGAGTTTTCTGCTCCTGACTGGAACAGCTGAGCCTGCAAAGCTTTCAATAGTAATGCTTCTCGTCACTGATGGCAAAGGAGTCTGAGAAGACGCAGCAGCGTTAGCTAACGTACAACTGTGTGCTTCTTAAAAATGCAGCACTAAGATTTGTGCTGGCTCAGCCTGATCGGCATAAACACGATCATGGTGTGTCGCTGTGCCACACGTGCTCGTCCGTGACAAACCTGCCTCCTCAGCAGTTTGGGAAGAGAGCCACACGGATGCTTGAGAGGCGAGAGGGGAGCAATAAGGAGCCTCTGCATGAGAAAACCCAAAGTATCTGAAATGTGTCCCTGGAGAAACCCAACAATAATCAACCATAATCCCACACAGGCCTGAGGATGGTGCAGCTTTCTCCATCTAACCTGGCGGTGCAGGTGAGTATCATCCTCCACCTCCACTGACGGACTTTTGATTATAGATCATTGTCCAGGTTTACAGTTTGCTTTTGTACCTGTGATAACATGAAATGTTCCCTATTCCATATCTAATAATCCGGCTTTTTCAAATGGCCTCACAGCAACGAGCGCTACGCTAAGAGCTCGCCGTTAAAGCTGCGGAACGAGTGAAAGTCCGCCTCCTTTTTAGAAACAACTCATTTTGTATTTTTCAGACTGAACAGATCTTACTGTCATCCTGGACGTTCATCTTCAGCTCTGAAAGGAGTTTGTGGGGAAAACCGATAAACACAGTCGCGAGTGACATCACGAGAGCCCCTGAACGTTATCTATGAAGGGAAATGATGTCAGCTGTTTGTGCTGCACCCTCCAGCTCTCTGATCACGTGCATAAAGAAGCCGTCGTCCCTCCGTCAGTCCCTCCCTGCCTGCAGTACATTTGTAGGGTGGAGCTGATGATCGATATGACCTTGAGAGCTGCAGCGGGTAGCTTGTTAGCCACTCACCCCCCCAGATGCTCTCCCTTCTTGTCTCCCCATGCCTCACCCGCCCTCCTTTCTTCCATCTGCGTCTGCTTGTTGCAGTCTCATTGCATCGCAGTATCATCATCTTCATGTTATGTGCTATTCACGCCATCACTCAGCTGACTCGTGGTCCGCCAAAGCTGGGCACGCGCTCCACAACCGTTGGGCGAAGTATGAATGTGACGTGCTTACATGTACGTGTGCCTTTGTGTTGGACAGTTTACTGGATTTATTTACAAACATTTTTCTGTGCACAGCAATCGTGACACGTGTCTAAATGACTACGAAGGAATTGTTTCCACTTCCTCTTCTCACAGCTTCAAAACAAACAAACAAACACGTTCAGTATTTTCATGTGACGATCGTTTCTGTGGATACAGCTACAATTAACTATACATCAAGTAATGTTACAGAAGATGCCACCAAGCCTAATCGACAGTCTCTCTCTTATCCACAGTTTCTGGTCGTCATGGTAACCCTTCTGTTGATCACAGCACAATCAGACGAGAGCGCTGACCAGGTCAGAGCCCGTCTCACAGACGACTGAACAAACGCTGTGTCCAACTTACGGACCCACCAATCCAAGGCACAAACAGCAAACTTACTTCTGTCTTTTGATTGGCTGTTTGGGGCAAACCAACCACTAACGGTTCAGAATAGATCTGATAGGCAGAGCGCCATGTTTCCCTCCCTAAAGTCTGATTGTGTTGAACGCTGATGAACGTGAACACTTGCTGAGTGTATCACAGCTGAGTTTGGACTTTCAGGTTTCTGAGTCTCGCTCCATAAATCTGAGATATTCTAACAGAGATCCTCACACAACGATGAGCTTCCTGCTGTCCTCGCTCTACATCTCTGCTCCTCTGACAGTTTCAGTGTTGGTACAGTGACAGGCTTGCATGTAATCCTGGTGCCGCTGGTGTCGTCAGGTCTAAAAACGTTACGTTTGTAAAATGTAAAGGATCTCTGACAGAGAGGCGCAGTTATTAGAAAAGGAGGTTTGTTCTATGAGCTTGTGTGTTGCACTTTGCAGACACGCCTCCCCTCCCAGATCACTGAAAGCGAAAGTTTTAGTAACAACATTGCAACACAAAACGACCTCGTCGTTGTAATATTCACATGACTAACCCTGAGTGTCGGCACAGTAAATGATCTGTGCTGCAAAACAGCAGCTCGTCCTGCACACGTAACACCGTGAGACGCGATTCAGGATCATTTATTTTCATTTGTTGTTGAAACACATGTTTTAAATATTATTGTTGGCTATAAATCAAACTCATACATCATTTTCTTACCTCTTCGACCAGCTGCAGCATACGGCGAGTGCTCTCCAGTGACTGCGGACAAATAAAAGAAACAATTCAAATTCAAGAAGCTTGAAAAGTTTTGGTTTTCATGTTATGTGCAGTTTTTCATGTGATGGCCAATAACCTGCATCAGGCCATGAAGCCAAGCTTACCTGCAGCACTGGCAGCTCAGCTGCTCTCACTGCCATCAGCCTTTGATTTTCCATGAATGCAAAAGTCTAAAAACTCTGCCCACAGCTGCTGCACATCTGCAAGCCTCTTTGCAACCCACCACCAGCTTTCATGCTTTTCCAGGCTTTGTCATATCTGCTGCAGTGGTAACTGCTCGGTGCCCTCTCACAGCCATGCTGCAGGTGGACACAACATGTTGTGTTGACTGTTGTGTTCCTGTTAAAATCTTATTTACACAACAACTCGATGTGCTTTTGTGCATTCGTTCGACTGAACATAAGCGAGTGTGTAAAACTAAATGGAGCCGATCAGAACAATCAGCAGCCACAAACAGGATCAATACCTGAACGATTATCAACATGAACTCGCAGAGATGACTGTGTGCACGCAGGGCTGCACAGCTCTGACTGTAATTCTGGAGCCGCTCCTCGTTTCTTTATATTTGTCTGGGAAGTTGGGACCCGGCTACAGTGAGATGAGCCCACACTTGTTTTAATGTTCGCTTTCACTGCTTCAGATTTCCAGGCTAAAGTGAAAGACGAAGCTGATGTTAATGGGACGCTTTACAGACCTGCAGCACTACAGCCCCAAAGAGACGGAGCCTCCATGTTTTACAGTGTTGGACCTTTTTCTGACCTCAGACACACTGACGATAATTTGAACTAAAAATGTCATCGCTCCATCGTAGCTGCTGCCACTGGTTTCCAGTCCAGTTCCTGTGTGATGTGGCAGAACAGCTGAGACGATTTCTCTGGGAAACAGTGGATAAATCACCAGCAGACCCAAAAGCATCTCTCAGGTCCTCTGTCCCGTCTTTCCTGGATTATTTCCCGTTTCTTAAGTTCATCTGCTGCAGATAGTTTTTAAACTCCTTGGAAATCAAATAAATGAAACGAGGGGCAGCTTCTTTCTTTCATATAATCATCTCACTCGCTCGGCCCACACCCTCATTTTACGTTTGCCAGTGTTCTTAGTAGATAAATGGCTTAATCATGAATTGAGCTGTGGTTTAGGGAAGGCCTCGAAGGGGACTGCCGGCTCTCAGGCTGACAGATCCCCAGGTGCTAAACAGAAGGGGGGGCACGACAACGAGAACCAACAGCTTGCAGAACTGTGGGAACATGTATAGATACGACCTGGAAGGTCCTGAATGCAGCACTTACAGTACGTGATGGAGATTTGTGTCTGTTTTACTAAGTTTGCACTGATTGATCAAAGTCATCAGAATAACTCAGCTGTTATCAGCAGAGTGATGTCTGTTATCAGCTACTGGCTCGTGTGTAACGGGGCGCCGCCGTTCTGCCTCTGAGGAGCGCGAGGCTGCAGAGCACGGAGGCAGCAGCGGGGCATCTTGTCCTTCTTACGATGACACAGCTCCGCCTCGCTGCGCTCGCTGCAAGCGCATCGTCTGCACCGGTAGGGGTCGAGGGGTGGGGGGGTCGAGGGGTGGGGGGTGTTGGTTAGACAAACAGATCTGACACCGAGCAGCCATTTTTAACGTGGCTCATGTTCCTTCTTCTTCTGATTCTTCCTCTTTGCATCCTGTCTCTGATCAGCCGGAGTCGCACAGCTCGCTCGCTTTCATCTGTGGGAGTCGCTCTGAAGCCACAGACGCCACAGAGGCTAAACTGTTAGCGCCGCCATTTTGTGTTTGCCCTGCGTTCCTGTGTGTGTGTGTGTGTGTGTGTGTGTGAGCGTGTGTGTCTGTGTGTGTGTGTGTGTGTGTGTGTGTCTGTGTGTGTGTGTGTGTTTAATATTCTGCTCAGCTGCTCCACAGTGAGTCATATGTGAAGCTGGAGGCTGATCAGCTGTGGGCCATGATGGAGACTCTCTCACTCTCTCGCCCTTTCACTGCGAATGAAATGCACACACACACACACACACACTCCTGGTGCCTATGGTACGACAACTTTTCTCCGTGCCCCTGGTACACTGAGCAGAAACACTTTGCCACACACACACACACACACACGCTCACACACACACAGACACACACACACACACACACACAGACACACACACACACACACACACACACACACACACGCTCACACACAGACACACACACACACGCTCACACACACACAGACACACACACACACACACACACACGCTCACACACACACAGACACACACACACACACACACACAAACACACAGACACACAGACACATGCACGCGCACACACACACAGACACACACAGACACACACAGACACACACAGACACACACACACACACACACGCTCACACACACAGACACACACAGACACACACACACACGCTCACACACACACACACACACACACGCTCACACACACGCGCGCACACACACACACACACACACACACACACACACACACACAGACACACACACACACACGCTCACACACACACACAGACACACACACACACACACACACACACACACACACACACACACGCTCACACACACAGACACACACACACACACACACGCTCACACACACAGACACACACAGACAGCGTGCTCCTGCCATCACGAGGCAAACGCCTGCGATGCAGCGAGTCCGGTGTTCTCACCTCATCGGCCAGCTGGTCGGCGCGTTGCTGCATGTCTGACAGCTCATTGCGCATGTCCGCATCATCTGCCATGTCTGCTGGATGTTGGGGGTGGAGACGGTCTCCAACAGGGAAGAGAAGATGCTAGTGGGAGTCCGGGGAAGGCTGGAAGAGAGGAAAACACAAAGCGTTCAGCGTGCAGCACACGGCTCAGTCGACTGTCGCATTAACGACGCGGGACGATGGAGGACGTGGATAATTTGGAGTGCGACCACAGCAGTCAACAAACGTACCCGTGAGCTTGTGCAGGGTTCAAACTGTGGCGTGATCGCCCATCTCCCTGACCTCTGACCTTTCTCTGCGTCTTTATTTATGTAAAGAAACGCACAACGAGATGAAAGCAGCTCCCCGTGAATGTTTCCGTTCTCGATCTCAGACATTCAACAAGCTTTTAAAATCATTATTCTCAACCTTCTGAGCTTAACATCATCCCTGTGTTGGCGTCCGTGTTCCCGACGTGATATTTGTGCCTCCATCTCTGCATCACTGAGCCAAACTGAAGACGAGGACGCGTGATGTTACCTTCAGACTCATGACAAACACACCTGCTGCTGCTCGCCGCCTGCAAGACGCACGAAGGCTGGACGGCATCGACCGACATCACAATGCCCCGTGTGCATTTGTGTAGTGTGTAGTGTGTAGTGTGTAGTGTGTAGTGTAGTCCACATACATGAACACACACATATAACAATTAATGAAACACGACTGCAGCATCAGATCGTTTCTAAGAACTGAATTCACTCGTTCATGCAAACTTCCTCTTTATTTTAAACCTCCAGCATGCACATCAACGAGCATCACGACGGGCCTCAAAGGAGGCGGCAAATACCTCCCACCTCACTGTTACGCCAGAAAACAGCGCTCACACAAATAAAAGTGAAGGTACGCAAGTGAAGAGTATTCCAGAGACGCAACAACAGGCGCATGGCCTGCAGCCAATGAGAGCACGTTCATGAAAGTCAGACCGGTGGGAGCTGCTGCCTCCACAGGCCGCTGTTTGCTGTTGCAGGCGGCGTAACTGAGGACTGTCTGTTTGTTGGGGAGCGAACGGGCAGAGGAATCCCGGCTTCTGCGACTTTCAGAGGATCAGCCTGAGAAATAAACGCCGCGTGCCGCTGTAGCTGCAACGCTTCTCTGGTCTCTGCGGCTCACCAGAGGCTGGTATCACGGGCTAAACAGCTGGACGCATCCAGATGCAAAATGACCAGAAGCTTGCAGGAAAGATGAGCATGAGAGAGATTATCAGCGGACATGTTTACAGGAGCAATCGAGGCAATTACATGTAAAACTCGACTATGATGTCGGCCTTTATGACCCGAAGGCACGAAGAATGAATTCATCCTGAGGGTCAGACGCGACCACGTGTGTGAAACCTGACAGAAGGGTCAAGGAATCAGCTCATGGTGCTGGTTTTATGGACCTCAGGTTCACTGTGTTGTTTCCTCTGACTGCTTCCTGTTTCCTGCATCAGCAGGAAGTCATCTTAACAATAAACCCCGAGTGTGCCGTCTGCCACAGTGAAGCATTTAGCAGGTAACCAGTCAGACACGTTATTTTGATTTGGCCAAACGTAAAAGAAGAGTAAATATTACACATTCGCCACTCACATGATGTCACTGATGGTTTCCACCCACTCAGGCTCAGGGAGGCGAGTTCCCCCCTCCCACTGTTTCCTGTATTATTACAGGGTCTCTGTCTTACATGTAGAGTCTGTCATCATGATTTGGCGCCGTCCATGTAAACAACAACATCTACCAGCTGCACTTAATGCAAACATCATAACATCAGTTTAACTGATAAAATGTTCAACAGAGCGCAGATCCAAACACGCTCAGGTGAAGCTCGGCGCCTCGCAGACGTTTCCTCCTGGTGACGGAGCGAACGGTCTGCTCGCTGTTCTCAGAGGTCTCGCCGTACCCTCATCGTTCGCCTCTCCCACTCGTGTGTCCGTTCACAACAACATCTGCTGGTCACGCACTTGCAGCGTGGATGTGAGACAATATTACCCAGCATGCCACGCTCTGGATCATTAGAGCCTCGCTGGGTGGCAGATAGAGATCGTGTCATAATCACCACAGCTGAATGCCAACACGTGTCCGACGTGCGTTTTCTCCCCTTTCTTCTCGCTTTCCTGCATGTCGGCCATGTTGGGTTACATAAAGCGTGGTCAGCGCAGGGCTTCGTGTCTGAATCGAGTCAGATTCAAAAGCACAAAGGCCGCCATCGCCCGGCTGTCTCGCTACATCACTAAATTCAGGCAATTAAGTGTGAGCAGGCCGCGCTGACCTTTTACTTTACGCTTCAATCACGCGCCTCATGTGCGGCGTCTTTGCTCCCGTCTGCGCTGTCGGTTTGAGCTCTGCAACAAATGTACGGTCAGGTCTTCTCAGGGAGAGACGGAAAACGATGGAGCTCGTGTTGTTTATATGGAATCAGTTATTCTGTGGGTGGTTCATCAGTAACTCGGTGAACGCAGCCTTGATGCAGATACTCTAATGAGTTAATGGAGGACGACATGTTTATGTACTTATTATCCAGTAAATCTGCTGCCCAGGAAGCTCCTATTACCTGTTCCTGAGACCTATAAGCTCTTTTTTACCCTGCACAGCTTTTCTGGTGTTTACAGTCAGGTTATTTCACCCTGCAGCCTTTGTGCCTTTATGGTGGTCAGTGAATGTGCACAGGAGCTGATCACGTGGGATCAGTGACATCGTGGCCCCGCCCCTCCCTGAGCCTGGTTCAACCACAGGGTCTTCCTGTTAAAAGGGAGTTTTTCCTTCCCACTGTCGCCAAGTGCTGCTCATAGGGGGTCATATGACTGTTGGGGTTTTCTCTGTATGTATTATTGTCAGTGTTGGGGAGTAACGGAATACATGTACCGCCGTTACGTATTTAAAATACAAAATATGAGTAACTGTATTCCGTTACAGTTACCGTTTAAAAAGGTGGTATTTAGAATACAGTTACTTTGTTGAAATAAATGGATTACACGGCGGTACTTCCCTGTTTCATATTGTGGCGGGTCAGGACTGTTTGGGTTTTGTTTGACAGCTACGTTCTGTTGTTCCAGGCAGCGTTACAGTTGCCATGGTTACAGGGTGACGCTCTCTCTGCGTGTTTCCTGGGTGAGAGAGCGCCTGTTGTTGTTGTTGTGCTAAGCTAACAGGCAGAATGCTACAGGTATAGCTCTAAAGAATGTAGCATCATGGGCAGTGTAGTCCGTGCTGCAGGGAGAATGGACTGCCATACCCGTTATGTGTCTGTGAGCGAGGGAGGGAGAAAAAGGAAAAGTATGAGCTGTCATCGAGCAGAAACGGGAGCTGGAAGCATGTAAATATAATAATAACCACTGCAGCCAAGAAGAGAGCCTGACGAGCCCAGCTGTAAGTAAGCTATTAAGACTCGACTGTACACCGTGTTCGTGTTTTCCTCTGAAACAATAAGTTCTGTTGGAGCAGCCTTTCAACGCCTCTCTCTGTCTCTGCTAGCAAAGTTGACCCAGACAACAAAGTAAAGCTAGTTTTCAGCTACGAGCCGACACGAACCCACCGTATTAGCCAGAGGTCCCTTTACTACGGTTCGGAGCCGCGGACCTTCAGTAACAGTAATAAATCACAGCAATAGTACATTCACGTAGTTGTAAACAGCATGATAATATATTAAGTAATCCAAAGTATTCAGAATACGTTACAGAATACATTTTGGGGCATGTAATCTGTAATCTGTAATGGAATACATTTTAAAAGTAACCTTCCCAACACTGATTATTGTTGGGTCTACATTACAGCATAAAGCACCTTAAGGTCACCGTTGTTATGATTTTGTGCGATATCAATGAAGCATATTTATTTCGAGCTGACTTACAAACATCTGTTTGTCTGCATCTATTGGATGTGATGCTTTAATGTGTATTTGTACATTCACTGATCCCACAGAGAGAATCTGAGAGCGCTGCATGGCTTCAGATGGGTCCCATAAACCGGTGACCCATGATGACCTTTAACCAGGAGCCGGCCCGTCGTCCGTGAAATGTTTCCTCTCAGAGGAGCGTTTGTCTGGAGAGTCCCATCTGATTAAATGTTGGCCAGCCCATCTGAGAAATACTTAATTACTCGCACACGGCCTGTCAGGAGTTTAGTGAGGACGGTAAATTTGAGCTGATAAATCAGGGACGTGTCTGCAGCAGGTCTTCTAGTGTGCATGGACCACGTGTCCCAGTTAGTGTTCGCATGAAATAATATTGTTTTGCATGAAGCATCCTCACACAGCTACGAAGCAGGAGTAACAGAGCAGACCTGTCCTCTGATATAACACGATATGATCCTCCTGTTAGACTGTCCCAGGGTTGTTGCAGCACACATCAAAGACATGATTCATGTAATTAAAGCTCATACTTCCCCTGCACACCAAACATCGCCATAAAAACCTCGTTTCACTCACAAATGCAGGGACTGAGTGGAAACCATCAGCTGCCACGTCTGTCTGCTTCTGTTGTGTCCCTGCAGCCACGTGACCTTTGGCCAAGTTTCTGTTGCCCTGTCATCACATATTACAAGGACGCTGACATTTATGGCACGAAACGGTAAGCAGTATGACCTTTGACCTGAAGAAGGTGATAAGAAACAGGAAATGGAGCGCTCAAAGGCTGCAGCATGATGTACTAAACACACAAAGCCATACATACGTGCTTTATTACATGAGTGAGGTCTGCTGATGACGGGGTTGAGTTATGGTGCTAGAAACGCCGCTGTGATGGCGTGACTGCGTGGCCGTCACTGGCAGTAGCCGAGCGCGCCGCACCGATCAGTGGAACAGAAATACCTGCACTTATATCCTCCACACAGCTTCCATATTTCAGGCTCCACACGTGGAGCAACACCAGGATGGAGCCGCCACGGGAACAACAGGCAAAGGTGCGAGGACGCCCTTATTTCTATTCCCCGATGGAACGGCATATTTCATCGTCCAATCACACGCTGCCTGGAGATGATTACCCCCTCCCCTCCCCCAGCTCTGGCTGTGCTTTGACGTATTTCTCCTCCAGCGTCTTCTTTTACATCAGAAAACATCATAAAACACTTGAACATGTGTGAACCATAAAGTGTTTTATGAAGAGACGGCGACGACCGAATCAGTCGACATGTGACATAATGTGTGTGTGTGTGTGTGTGTGTGTGTGTGCAGCTGCCATTTTGTTTGCCTATCAGTTTGCTTATCTCCGTCCCTCCATTAAACTTTATCGTTACCGAACGAGAATCTTTCGTGGGTTGGAAAACATCAACTGGATTAAATAACCAGC
This sequence comes from Neolamprologus brichardi, assembly GCF_056152115.1. Lineage (NCBI taxonomy): Eukaryota > Metazoa > Chordata > Actinopteri > Cichliformes > Cichlidae > Neolamprologus > Neolamprologus brichardi. The sequence continues at coordinate 615,877 of NC_142118.1, read as the reverse complement.
ATCGCTCGAGGTTACAGTTCAGCATGACGTCTCGTTTTCTGCTTTCCTGTGCAAATGCAGATTCATGCGACGCTCATGCTTCAATTATTGGATTTAAACGTCATCCATGGTCGTTGGAAACGAGCCGTGTTGGCAGAGGAACAGCTGAGAGTTGGATGTGGCCTCTGGTGATGTGAAACACGTTAGCTGTTCCTGCAGCCCGTCACTCGGACCGATGTTCTCCCTCATTTGAAAAGCTCGCACTGATATCAGCACAAAGATAAATCGGATCAAGCAGACGTTTAAAAACACAGCTCGGCTGCAGATGAAATGCTACGTGCAAACGAGTATCTAAATATTTCTGCAGCTCCACATTAGCATCTTGCTGACACAATAACGAGAGCAGGGACGGATAATAACTGAAGCAACATCACTCACAGAGACCAAGTGTCACAGAGCTGGAGCTTTATGTGGTAAAGCAACATCCCAGCGGCTTCAAAGATAACGCTTTGAATCATTGACCTGAGAGGTCCAAGATCCTGGCACTGATTCACCCACTCCCACTGCAGCTGTGGAGCATTTTAACTGTGCAGCCCACATGTGCCAGGACAGCATCAGACCAGCTCCTGTGTTACTGTAAACGTGACAAAGACCACAAAGTGAGATTTAGGAAAGGAAACAGCAGCAAATGTCCATCTTTACAGCACCGACAGGACGCTGACAGTCTTTGTGTTTCCCTCTTCACATCAGGCCTTTTCAGACCAGGTCTGATGCTGCTGATTTAAAAATAGGATCATTTTTCTTTCCATCTTACAAAGGAAGCACTTAAAACATGTGGTTATCCTAATTAGGCTTTTATAAAGTCAGCAAAGATGCAGAGAGAAGAAGATCAGACACCAGCGAGGGACGATCATCCCCTATGTATCCGGTGTATCAGAGAAACTCAGGAGAGTTTTCTCCAAGCATGACATCCCGGTGTACTTCAGACCCAGCAACACACTCAGACACAAACTGGTTCACCCGAAAGACAAAACGCCAAAACACAGACTTAACAATGTGGTGTTTGCTGTACAGCAGCGAGGAATGCCCAGACCTCTACATCGGAGAGACCAAACAGCCACTTCACAAGCGCATGGCACAACACAGAAGAGCCACCTCCACAGGACAAGACTCAGCTGTCCATCTGCATCTAAAGGTCAAAGGTCACTCTTTGAGGACGCCAATGTTCACATTTTGGACAGAGAGGACAGATGGTTTGAAAGAGGAGTGAAAGAAGCATCTATGTCCACTGTGAGCGACCATCTTTGAACAGAGGCGGGGCTTACGACACCAACTCTCTGCCATCTATAATCCAGTTTTGAGATCCCTCCCCAGACGCCTTAACGCCCACTCACATCCTGGGTTCTGACCTCAGGAAATCACATGATAAGGTGGGGCCAGGTTTCACAATGAGCTCACCTGAAACTCTGGCTGATTGGGACCCACACCCAGTTTCACACCTTGGCTCAGGTGGGGGTGGGTGGGGGGGATAACAACATCCTAAAATAAACAGAGCAAAGATGCCGACAGCCAGACTGTAGCTTCAAGCTGGAAACATCCCAGAACAGGTGAAACACAACATGTTACACAAAGAGAGCAAAGGATGGAGACAGACGTGGTGACTGTGACGGCTTTAAGCTCGGAGCAGGTGACGACCCGGAGCTCTGCCTCTCTATGTGTAGAACTACAACCAATCACAGCGTCCTACAGGGCAGATTATAGAACAACATATAACATATCGTGTGCTTGCCCGAGGTGCTTTACTCAGCTGTGATAAAACACGTTGATTCTCGACGTGTCCCGTTAACCGCAGGAGCGTTCCTTCGTCACTGCTGAGCGGAGCTCCAACATTCATAAACGGCGTTCTGGAAACGTCAGCGGCTACAGTCCCACGCTTTCTAAACAAAGCTGCGGATGCTCCTTCACCATGAAGTGAACATGTGATCGTCCAGCTGGCTTGAAGCTGACGTTGCAGCTTCATTTGCTACCAGAGAGCAGATAGACTGAAGGTAAAGATCTCTCTGCTTATTGGTGGACAGCAGAACAACATGTCAGTGCTGCAGACGCCGTTTACTCTGAGCTGCTGTGGAAACGTGAGTGGACACGAATGAGAAGCACACATATACAGTACTGTGCAAACGTCTGCAGCCGCTCTTCACTTCTTTGCATTTTGTTATAAAAATGTGCAATTCATGCACCGACTCATGGAAACGTGCAAACATGAGTGCAGACTCAGCACATGGAGCAAAAACCGGTTTAATGAGCTTGAAAGTCGATGTTTGGTGCGAACGCGTTTCTTCTTCGTTCGTTCTCTTCAGGTTCAAACTGCTTCTGTGACCTTGAGCTCAGTCTGTGACTGACAGGTTTCCATTGTGTGTGTTTGCATTTGTGTGTTTGGGATCATTGTCACATGATGATGATGCAGCTGTTGTTTCCCCGCGGTGCTGCTCGGCGCCTCAGTATCTGGTCCTTTCCTGACTGTAGATGGTTTTTCCTGTTTCTTCAGGACATGACTTTCAGATGCTGATTATGAGAGTTTTTAGGGCCACTTGCTCAAATTTCCTCGATTCTTTAAGGACACACTGCACAGCGTCAGTGGGATCGTGCAGCCTTGTTGGGTTGGAGCAGCAGAAACGCTTCGTTGTGCCTGTCACACTGAGCATCGTCGACATTTTTGATTGGTTCAAGTAAAGAAACAGGAACAAATAATATGTTTTTGCATTTTTGCTGAAAGATGTAATTTACAGTTAGTTCTTTTCTACGTTGAGGAATTTCTCTTCCGGGATGGGAACCACGCCGTCCAGAAGAACAAGGAGGGGCTCCTGTCGCAGACCTGCCTCCTCCTGACAGCGCGTCGCCGCACAGTCCCGCCCCACTCCACACCTGCACACGGCCTCCCTCGCCTCACCGTCAGATGCAGGCAGAGGGGCATCCCTGCCCTGTTGTGAATTGCAGCCATCGCCACCCGCTGTTGCTGTTCCTGCCGCTGGGACCGGATCGCCGAACGACTCGCGGCACAGTCAGGCAGCAGGTCCTTCAACACACGTGCTCACACGCGTTTCTTTCTCCTGCTCACCTTTCCTGCGTCGCTCCCTTTGTCTCTGCGCTCACTCTCCCCTTTAACAGGTCAATCTGGCGTCTGATAGGCCACCCCGGGGAACGCCCCCACCTCACAGGCGCCTCCAATAGTCTGTTTAGTCCACAGTGGATTAACACACATAATATAAATATGAGGATAAAACCAACACTATGGACCAACACACAGATTGATAAACACACAAATTTCCACTGTGTGACATCAACATGTAACTTCATCACAACATGGACGACTGAAGAGGAGTGAAAACCAGCGAATGTCCAAAGAGCTCACAGCCTCTCAGGGTGGCTTTTTGGGTTCATTGTGCGCTGACCTACGGGGCACACGCCGCCACACGGGGCACACGCCGCCACACGGGGCACACGCCGCCACATTAACTGCCATGCGGTTGCTGCAGATGAGGTTTTGGCTGCAGAGATTTGACATCTGACAAGCAAAACATGACAGGGATGGAGGCTCGTGGGGTGATGTTGGCAGTAAAGCTGGAAACAAGGAAGCATCCGATGGGACGAGCGGGATTAGGTTCCAGAGGAGGAACAACGGTCCTGTTTTGAGTTAGAAGCACGACCTCTCCTGTTTTACGACGCAATAAACATCAGGGCGGGGGGACGTGAAGCTCTCTGGAAAGAACCGCAGCAGAAGTTCTTTTTCCACCATGTTTGAAGGAATCCAGACAGGAAGCGCTGGAGGCAGCAGCAGAGGGCGGCGGCAGGATGTCTGCTGTGTTAGCGACGCTGCAGCGCCGTCAGACTGTTACACCATCATCAGTATGGATGCACCATTACTGGTCAAAGGAGCTTGCAAAGAAAAGCGTCTGGACTTCTTTAAGTTACTTGAAGACGTTCACAAGCGCATGGCACAACACAGAAGAGCGACCTCCACAGGACAAGATTCAGCAGTCCATCTGCATCTTAAGGTCAAAGGTCACTCTTTGGAGGATGCCAATGTTCACATTTTGGACAGAGAGGACAGATGGTTTGAAAGAGGAGTGAAAGAAGCATCTATGTCCACTGTGAGCGACCATCTTTGAACAGAGGCGGTGGTTTACGACACCAACTCTCTGCCATCTATAATCCAGTTTTGAGTTCCCTCCCCAGACGCCTTAACGCCCACTCACATCCTGGGCCATCTGACCTCAGGAAGTCACATGATAAGGTGGGGCCAGGTTTCACAATGAACCCACCCGAAACTCTGGCTGATTGGGACCCACACCCAGTTTCACACCTTGGCTCAGGCGATTAGAGGATCATCAGGGGGTCCTTTTGTCCCTCTGTGGGGGGATATTCCCACTAGGTTTATATCTGGGACTCTCCACCATTTGACCTTAGAACTGAAGAAGCTTCTTGGATGAAGGTGAAACGTCTTCAAGCAACTTAAAGAAGTCCAGACGCTTTTCTTTGCAAGCTCCTTTGACTACGATGACCTGGATGACTGAGAACCTTCACAGACATGCACCATTACTGCTTCACAGTGGTTTGCACTGGGAATGTTGCTGACACAGTCTCATCCTGAAACAGAATTCCAGTCTGCAAAACCATCCGGCGTGACGCATTCACTGGGAATGAATCATAAACACAGCAAACAGCAGCTTCCTTATCTGTCCAAAGCATGTGGAAAATAATTCCCTTTTTATGACAGATTTAAAATAATGATATTTTGTTTGATGTAGATAAACTGAAGCTGAACTTTTGTGTTTCTTGTTTCGTTTGCTCAGAAAGCTGCGGTCAGTCGCACACGGTCACGTCTGCAGGAGAAGCTGCATCTCTGACCTGCTGACAGGCCCAGAAAGATCAATAACACTGATACTGTGTTTGCTCACAATGCATTTATGAGCCTTTACATGCAGATGAGCGTCCTCACCAGCTCATAATGGGCTTATTTTAATTAGCACAACAAAATATCTTTTACTGTAAAACACACAATGTTTTTGTTCAAACCAGGAAGTGATGCTGTTCACACTAAGAAGCTCCTGTGTGTCCTGGTACAGCAGTGTGAACCTCTGTGTAGTGAATGCAGCAGTCTGAACCTCTGTGTAGTGAATGAGGAGCTAAATCACGAGCAGGACACGCAGCATAGACGGCCCCTCGCCCAGTGGCTGCATGCAGTGATGATGCAGTGATGATGCAGTGATGATGCAGTGATGATGCAGTGATGATGCAGTGATGATGCAGTGATGATGCAGTGATGATGCAGTGATGATGCAGTGATGATGCAGTGCGTGCACAGACCAGGCTGCTTCATGTTTCCGTCAAAGCGCTGCAGATGCTAATCTGCACCTCAGCTGCACTGCAGCATCGTTTATTACACAACTAACCCCCCCACTCAATACCCCCCCACTGATCCTCCCGTGAACACGTCTCCACGCGCCACACCGGGTCATGTTTGCACACTTGTGCGCGCACCTGAGCACACACAATCTGTGTAATGTGCAGCGTGTAGGGCGTGTTCACGTTGACCCGAGCAGATCCATTTACCGGCTTTATCTCTACACAAGCTTTTATTCTGAAAGAAATAAAAGCTCATGGATGGTTTCCAGCACAACGACACTGAAAGGCTAATGGTCGGGTGAAAATGATACCACATCCTTCATACGCACACACGGAGATGTTTCCACTCCAAAATATCTGCTTTCCACAGTGAAACCGGACACGTGTATTCCCTGGTGAACATGGTGAACGGCTGCTTCTGGTTTACAGCTGTGATTTGGGATCAGCCTCCAAACTCTGCAGACTTTGCTTCGTTTTAATGGCAGCATCTTTCTGTGTATTTGTGCTATTTTCTCTCAACGTGTGTTTGAAATAATTCGGCCTGACAATCGTTTACGCACCCTCTCCCTCCATCATTTCCCCCACTCCCTCTCTTTGTTAGTCCTTCATTAATCAAAGGTTTCTGTGAGAGCCGCCAAGAGGACAGATGGCGGAGTGATGGTGGAGTGATGGCGGAGTGATGGCAGGCGCGGTGGAAAGCTGAACGTGGCTTTTTGTGCCAGGAAAGCTTCAAAAACAAAAGCATCACTTGGGAGATAATATTAACTTTCTCTAGCTGTCATGTTTGCTGTGACGAGCTACAGCTGAGGTAAGATGAATAAAGCTAAATTTAGAGAAGTCGCGCTGTACGAGCGCTGTGCGGCGCAGCCTCTCTATAAATAACATTCAGCTGAGCGACCTCATGTGATTTGACAAATCTACAAAATGAACCGATGACTGCGACGTGAACATCAGAACATATGATCAAAAGTTGCGTATGACAGCTGAGAAGGATGAAGCTTTCTGTGCAGCAGTCTCGTCGCCGCCGGAGGAGCCATCTTGTTTCTGTGTTGTTGTTTACATACAGAGCAGGTGACAGGTTGTCACGTGGGGGCTGGCCGGACACCAGCAAGCTGCTGCCACTTTAATATGTCCACTCTGATCATTTGCAAACAAATTAGCTTTTGTTTCCTTCTAAAGCTGCAGTTTGACTCAGAAAGACTCTTTGATCGACAACATCGATGCTCACACACAAAGCTGGGTCACAATTTAATCTTCAGTACAGCAAAAAAAGACCACGAGTCACAGTGAACGACTGCAAACTCTCAATAAAGCCTCGGGCTGTTTACCAAAGTATGTGCACTTTTAAATAACAGCACTTCCACTCTGTCTGCTTGGCCTCAGAGGCTCATGCTGGCAGCTAACAGGAAGGAAAAATGGGAGGATTTCACTTGTTGTAGTGACCTGAGAGAATTTCAGACAAAGTCAAAGGATACTTAATGACTGGTTAGGGACCATTACATGCCCTAACCAAGCCTGTGAGTCTAACTTAAACGGTAAACAGCTGTAAACAGCTGTAAACAGCTGTCTGTGTACAGAAGCTAAAACGACTTTAGAAACAACAGCGGGGATTTGCTGGCTGTTTAAAACTATTTGAAACTTTGAGGTTAGTTAAGCTAAACTTGCTGAAAGCTACTAAACTTAGCCAATAAGGCTAAATTTAATTTTAATGACATCTGCTCATCTAACTCTTAACATTAGAGCAATAAACACATTTATTACTTTTTACTTTCCAGGTTTCATCTCTCTTCCCTCAGTGAGAGTTAATAATCTGGATGATCTCTGTGCTTCTGTTGCTCCGTTTAAATCTGCACTGTAACATGAGTGATGCACAACAACATGTAAGGTCGTCTGATAACGCTGAAGCCATTTCACAGGCTCATAACGCCTCCTCTGACACATCAGAGAAGCTCACAGCATTTCACCTCAGCAGCTTCATCCTGTCCTGCTCTGGAAGCAGGACAGGATGAAGCTGCTGAAGCTGCTGTGACTCATCCCACAGTGAGAACGACCACCAAAGCTGCTCGTGCAACAGCGCTGCAGCTCTGCTGAATCGATGACGATGATTTTGTTTATTATGCAGCCAAAACTTGAACGGCTCTGTGACAGCGAGACACGACCGCTGAGCAGTTCAGAGGGATGCACGTACATCTCTGCTCAATCATTCCCAGACTGATCTCCAGCTTTAGCCCGGATTCAGACGCTCAGCTGTTTCTGTGATGCTGCTGCTGAGTTTAATATTCGAGGTGTGAAGGATCCTGTGTCACAGACATGATAAAGCTTATAAATACCATTTCCAAATTTCACTCTGTCTTTCCAGCAGATATAGAAATATCGCCCCAGACTGGTTGCAGTACAAATAATTAAATATGAGCATCTCGTTTCATTTTGGACTTGCACGAGAGGGTTTGTGTGACTGCATTTGATTATTTCAGCGTCAGGCTGAAGGCCTAACTCAGAAACTCTGGAGAGGAGAGAAAAGCCAATAATAAGAGCTGTACCTGCACCAAAACACGCACTGCGCCGGCCGGCTCAGCATCAATCAGAGAGGCTTTAGCTTCATTTCACAGATGGCAGGCGTGAAAGTGCTCCTGTGAAACGAACAATGGCCGCGGTGTTTCTAAGAAACAATCAGTGCGTGCTGATGGTGCTGCAAGTCACCGTTTATCCAGAAAGCAGCCCTTTCACAGTGTGTGCAGTACAGGCCTGGCATCCCCCTCCCACCCCCTCCCCAAGTCTGCCTCTCCCCCTCTCTGCAGTCCAACCGCATAACGTGCTGTGGAGAAGCAGCAAGCAGGGTCTCCTGAGGGGCCGTACGAACTGTAGGCCGTCCTCTGATCCATCAGCCTGCAGGCTCTGCTTTCAGACATGATTTTGTTTAAACGCCGTCTGAGCAGCTTTTGCTTCATGGAAACTCACACTGCAGATTTCCAGTGACGTGCCAAACATTCAACTGAGCATGTGTCAGTAACCAGCCCGGCACTTACGCACCATGTGGGAGTGTAATGTAATTTCAGGTGCGCCAGAAATCCAAACCTGTCTAATCTGCCGCATCATCAAAGCTCAGGAGAAGCAACAAGCGCCTCTCTGCACCTCCACAGACACGCTGTTGGACTGATGATGTGACTGAGCTATTGTTTGTTACCAAAGCTTCAAACACGCAGACTGAAGTGAACACGGTGAGTGAGGTAAATCACGCACACACGGATCACCTGACGCTCGCTGCTCCTGCAGGTTTGGGGAAAGAAGGCTCCGGTCTGACGTGTCGTGGTTCGTGTGTGTCTCCTACTGTCGTGGATCAGAAACACTTCAACTGTTACACGTTGTGTCGAGCTCAGGTATCGATTTAGCGCGCGAGCCTGATTGACAAGACAGCGCGTGCGGGGATCGTTGACAGTTTCGTGCGTGGCCACAGACGCTGGATGGGACGCAGGAGGAGGGAGAGGAGGGTGTCATAGTGCGGGTTTCACCGCCGACACTGTCCTCCTTCTTCTCCCCTCAGCCACCTATCCACACACCTTCTCCCTCTCTGCCACGGTCACGTAGACGCGTGGCGTGGATTGGGCATGTTATGCGCAGGTACTGCGTAAAAGAAGGAAGAAGGGAGCGTCGCATTCACAGACCCCCCCCCCCCCCCCCCCCCCCCCTCTACTGTTTATGTCGGCTACCCTCCTTCCACCGACTCCACCATGGCGCAGTTTACTATTACATGACATCCCCACGAACACGCCACGTCCAGTCACCGCGACTCTGCGTGTTTGCTTTAATTTCCTTTCTAGGTGGCGTGAATGCGACACGTTGATTCACGCTGATCATCCTGCTGCGACATCAGTCTACACCTGTTTTGAAGGAAAACACCCCCCCGGCCCTCTTTTACAGAGCAGTAAACGCTTTAACAAAAGAAAACGACGCTGCTTTCACCTCCTCGGTGCTCCGTCTCTGTCCGAGGTGCTGAAAACGCCCACACTGAATATGCGCATTATAGCGCACCGCATCCATCCTGTCAGCTTTCCACTGCGCGTTTGAGATTTATCACCCAGGAGGTCACGCATCACCCGCCCCCCCCCCAACCAAACCACGTCCTTTGCTTTCCTCGCCCTAACAGTGCCGCAGATCGTCCACAGCACTGCCCCGACACCCAAAAGCACACAAACCATCTTTATCCCAGCGTCATTTATGCTGAAACACGCCCGACATCCACGGTTTCCCTCCACGCTAAACATCTCCCGCCTCGATCCGCACAATCTCAGCCGTCCCGAGGAACACAAATGGCTTCAAATGTCGCGGAAAAGCGTCTCCAGTCTTACCTGCGCCTGTTTTCGGTGTCCCGCCGTCAGTATGGGAGGAAATGTCTGCGAGTATCAACAGCTAACCGATACCAGCCTCTCTCTGTATGTGACTGCAGCAAAGGCACTGCGCGTCGGCTGGTTCCTCCTCACTTGTTCTTCAATGGGGGGGAAAGCGGTGCAGCTCTCCTCAAAGATGGCGGACACTTCTGACGTCAGCAGCAGCTTTTAATAGATAACTGTCATCGAGAGAGAGAGAGAGAGAGAGAGAGACTTCAGAAAGTCTTTGTTATAACGGGCAGCTGCTTCTCAGCGCTGTTTACATGGTTTCATATGCTGCTGCTGTGTGATTCATGAAGCCAGCACATGCAAGCCAAACATAATTCAACACATCAGCTGTTCATACATCCCTGCAGGCCTTTCACTTCATATAAGACGATCCTGCATCATCATTATCACCCCGACAACTTCCTCAGAGCATCTGTAGCCTCAGAGGTGTCAGTTTGTCCCACTGACAGCGTTCACTCATGTCAGTGGGACGTGAGTGGGGCTCTACACTATCACTTTAAACCCCACCATGAGTAATCATGATCTGTGGAAACCATATTGCACTGACGTGATGCTACTGCAATATCATAAGGTCTTCATCAAATGACGACACACAGAACAGGGATGATGTCAAAGGTCGTACACTGGAGAACGTTCACTAACACAGATGGAGAGCAGCGTGAGGCCTGTAACTTATTGCACAATAATCCTCTGGTAGCTGTAACCATGGCATCAGTTGGCGGTTTCTTGGTTTGTCAACTAAGCACAGAGTTAGATGGGCAGACTGGAGGCCAGCCCTAAATCACAGGAAACCAGCTGTGTGCAGCACTTTGCTGCATCATCACTGTGCTAGCATCGCAGAAAAGGAAAGCAGAGAAACACTCAAATATAAGCAACAAGTAAAGAGTCCTCCATGAGCAGAAGCTTCACAACAAATGATAATTATCTGTCCTTGCATATGTGTCTGTTTAGTTTGTGTTGAGTGAGCGGCACGTACACGCTGCCGACGCCACGTGTGGATCGTCCAGCCCTCGAAGTTTAGCACCTCGTGTGTTTGCCTGATATCAGACAGAACCAGATGTGTTGCTCTCCGATTCTCTTTCATGGAAACAAAAACGTCTCTGTTTACAAGTCAACAATAATGATACTGAAGGAGAACAGCTGCAGTGTTTCACTCTGTTATACGTCATATGTTAACCTGGCACTTTTTTGTCCCTTATAGTTTAACCCCCCCCCACGTGACGAGAGGGAAATATGCACAAAGACAGCGACTGATGTTTCCTCAGCTCGCCTGTGGACTCAGCGGCGTGGGAATGCCGCCCTCCCCTCCAGCCGCTGCCTCTGCTTGGCACCGTAACAAATGTGTCTTCAATTACTCTGAAGCGAACCTGTCTCCTAAATTAATGATAATGATAACTCTGCACGAAAAATCCATTTGGAGAGAAGAGCCAGAGGAGAGAGGACGAGACTGAGGAGTGTGTTGTTCTACGTGGCTTCAGATGTGTGTGAGTGTGGAGGGTGGAGAGGATGAATCTACAGGTTCATTCATTTGACTCTGCAGCAACATTACAGGAGCAAACAAAATTAGGCTCTGATGGAAACGAAGGATTTAGAGTTTGAACAGAAGCATCAGAGGCTGTGAGGCGGCCCTACACAGCAGGGTTTAGCTCGGGTTGGACTCTGTCACACAGCTGGTTTCACTAACTTATGCTGCGAGTCAAATCCATAAACACAAAAACACCACTAGCTGTCCAATCAACTGTCTGATCCTGTCGACCTGTGTGCTCAGATGTTATAGCGAGACGTCCCTCATGAGCCGACTGCCAGCAAAGCAAACTTTATTCCTTTTTCCTCTTTACTGCTGGTCTAAAACAATTTAAAGGCATCTGTAGCTCTAATAGTGTTTCTATACTGTGGATTATTTGTCTATGAAAAATGAAATGCTGCAATGCTGCAAGCAGTCAATGTCTGTGATTGGTCATATATGGCGATTGATGGGAACACGCGCATAGTTAGACTGGGAAACCCGGGGTGGATTTATCAGCTGATAACTACTGAGTGGAAACACTTTGTGAGACTGCTGATGGTGAAGCTGCGTGAGGGCAGAGACAGTCTGAGTACTGAACCTGCTTACAGGACACACCTTTGAGCAAACTAAGGTCAACAAGCTCACACCACTTATTGTCAGCATTGTTTCATTAATAGTCCCAGTTAGTTTTATGGACCGACTGTCTTTACTTTCTGAATATTCGTAGGAATAAATCTGAGTTTTGAGTTGCAGTATGTTTACTGTTACGCAAGATGAGACAGAAAAGGAAACAATTCATTTATTTGACCGACGCATAACAGAGATGCTGTGCTGGACAGCTCCAAACAACTTTGCTCCAAACAGTTACCCTCTAAGGTTTGCCATCTTAATTTCACACGAGCATTAGCCATTGGCTCTAAACAGAAGTGCAGCTGAGGCTGGTGTTTAGCTTGGCAGCTGAATGTTATGTGTGCTAGATTAATAAGTGTTTTTAAATTGGCTGCAGGTCTGCAGGAGGGAGCATGGTTGTTAATCTCTTGGTGTTAGCCCTGTGACAGACTGGTCACCAGTCCAGGATGGACCTGGCCCAGTGTCATCTGAGAAAGGCTTCTTTTAAATGATCAATTAAAAAACACCTTATGAAACAATAATTCAGAACTGTTTTTAAAACAGTTTTCACATGGTTGTTGACAACAGAAAAGAAAAACCAGGAAAAATCCATCTACAGCGTGTCTATAAGCATATCTGGATACAAAGCTGTTCAGCTCCGGAGGTTTTTGCCCATTAGTCGAGTGATTAGATTGAATGACTAGACTGAGTAACGTGAACTCAGCAAGCACAAAAAAACCTGAATTTAAAAAGGTGCAGATTGTTACTGTTTCACAATGACAGAGCCACAGCATTAGATAACAATGCAGGGCTGTTTAATTTTAGTTCTCCACCAAATCTGCAGCTACAAGTACCAAAAAACATGCAGTGAACCTGAAACTCACAGGCCCCCGGGAGTCTGGTGTCCTGGGGGATTACATGTGGGTAATCCAACCTCGGGAACATCTAACTTCTCATTTAAACCTGCAGATGGTTAAACTCTCAAAATCGAAGGCTTCAGTGAAGCTGCAACAAAAGTCTCATTCTGCTTCTCGTTGTTTTCTTGTTTGTGTTTTTTTGCCTCCACGATTAAATCGACTTGATCTTTTAGTTGAGCTTGGATGTGGAATCCAAATGATCAGAAGATGGCAGGCAATGAAAACCTAAAGTGTGCCTTTAATAAGTATGTGTGCTGGGAAAATAAAGTCCGAAGAGGAAACTAAATCCAAGAATCTGGGAAAAACACAAAAGCTCAAAACCAGCGAGCAGCACGGGATCACAACACACTGACAACCAACAAAAGACTTAAATACATATGGGGGCAAACAATCTGGGCAAATGTGAGGGGGGGAAGTAAACTGAACACAAGGCACAAATCCTTAAAATAAAGCAGGAAGTGAAACGTGGTGACTCAGTAAGACAACAGCTGAACTAAAGTGTAAACAACCAAGAACTGAGAACATGACCAAACAGCAAAACACACAAAGAACAATACCATCAAAAATA